>NW_021703774.1:27019264-27021941 GCF_005190385.1 Monodon monoceros
TGTGTGTGTGTGTGTGTGTGTGTGTGTGTGTGTGTGTGTGTGTGTGTTGTGATGGGGGAGCAGTAGAGAAGTCTGAGGATATGGATGGTCCTATAGGCTTCCTGAACTGAGGCAAGGGGCTAGACCTTACATCCCAGACGGAACAGTCATTGGGTAGGGGATGTAATCTGGGGTAAACCTGCTCTCTCAGTAGAGGACAATTCCTGGGAAGGGGAATTAAGAAGTGTCAATGACCAACATTCTGAGCAGCTGGAGAAATGTCTGCTTCAGTCCTCAAAGGACGGGTTGCAGATCTGGGCATAATGCCACTACAGTGTTGAAGGAACTCAATCAAATGCATGACATATACCACCTTCTGTTCAAGGCAGTAAAATGCAAGTTATGATTCAGTTTGCATCCAACATGCATCCTACAGGTATTGCACTTGGCCTTTCCTCCTTCATGTCATGAAGCACTGATGCCGTCAAAATTTTCCCACTTGTCTACAAAACTCTATCTATGTAAGTCCTTTCCGTGTTCACTCTTACCTTGGAGAAGTACCCACCTTGCATTCAAGGTTTATCCCTTTATCTTTATTCATCTCCCATATCCTTTAGAATCATTCCTTGATAAATAATCCCTTTTCCTTCATTTTCAATATCTTTCCCTCAACTAGCTCTTTTTCCTTTCCCCATTTATATTGTCTTGTTTCTCTCATTCTTAAAAAAAAAAATCTCATCACCCTGGATCCCCTTCTGGTTATTATTCTTCTCCTCTGTCAAACTTTTTGAAAATACAAAGTGGTCTGGTAGAAAGAACACTGGCTTTGGTGTAAAACAGACCTTGGTGTGAGCCCTGGCTTTGTCCCTTTCTAGCCTAAAAAAATTCCTTAATCTCTCTGAATCTATTTCTTCACTTGTAATGTGGGAATGGCAATTCCTATTTAATGATGGTTAAGAATTGAATATCATAGAATAAATATGGTGGGCATGAATTTAATTTCCCAAATTCCAGTGTTTCTAGAACTGAACTGAATTCAAGTGTTTCAATATTGAGTCTCCATTTGGCTGGGTGGTTAGAAACTTCCTTTCTGCCTGGGGTTGTGATGAGGTTCTGGAGCAAAGGCAGTGGGGAGAATGGCTTACGTGGTAACAGTTCACGAGAAGGGAAAGGGCTGTTAGTCTTGGTTGTACACACTGGCATCCTCTGAGATGTCGGTCATCTCAATTGCCCTTTGATGCTGAGCTGTCCCTTAGTCCCTTCAGTGTCATCTGCTGATGTGCTAGAACTGCAGTGCTAATCCTGCATCACAGTTGAGCGCAGGGATCTCAGATGTCTGCCTAAATCTCAGAAATCCTGGTCACACAGGAATTGTTGTGTTGCTGTCCAAGTCATGCTGGGCCCCAGGAAGTTCTGTGGGGGCTGAATGCCTACATTAACCACAGGAAAGACTCAACCTCTGGTCCTTCCATCCATCCATGCTCTCACAAGGAACGAAACACAACTTTTCTCTTTTTCTGGAATCTTGAAGGTTACCAGGTTATTTACTCATTTTCTCACTCGGGCTGGCCCCATAGGGCAGGGGGTAAAGCTGGCCCTTCCCCAGAAACCTAGCCATCTACTCCCGTATTCTCTTCCTCCTGCTAGCCTGAGGAGCTTTCCAGTGGTGGTGGTGGTATCCAGTGAGTGAGGCCTTGCTCTTGGCACCACATATTCTCCCAAGTCTGCTGTTTTAAGCCCTAGAGTTATTTCCATTTTGCCCTGAGGGCTAGACTTCTGAAACTAAAAAGCCAGGAAAGGAAGCCTTTCCTCATCAGTCTGCTCTGCCATCTCTTTCCTGAGGCGATGATCTTCTAGTTCTCCTGATGGCAAGGAAGAGCTAGGGGAGTCAGAAACCAGAAAACAATGGTTAATATTTCAAGACAGCATCCTGCCACACTTAAGCAAAATGCCAGAACAGAACTTACTTAGCTCATAGTAGGTTTCAATAAATATTAGTTCCTATTCCCATCACTCCACTATCCCCTCTTCCTCAATTGGCCATTTTCTCATTAACTCAGTGAAGCTATCATCGCCATTACACCATGAAACTACTTCCATAAAAGTAACCATTTACTCCCCAGTGGTAAAATTCAGTAGGAACTTATCAAGTGTTCTCTTTTATTTGAACTCCTCTGAAGTATTTCCACTGGCAAATACATCCCCCCTTTTTGAAACTCTCTCTACCTTGGTTTTTATAACTTCTGTTTCTCTCCTCACTCATTTGGCTATTTTTTTTCTCTATTCCTTCTGTCCTCAAGTATTAGTGTTTACCAAGGTTCAGTTTTTATATCACATTGCTGCCTGATGTCATCTACCCCACTACCGGTTGCAGATCTATACCTTCAGACCAAGTCTTTTAGCCAGACCTCCATATTTTCATATCCTCAGATGCCTCTGACATTATGTAGAGTGCTTAGCACAGTGCTTGACACAGAGTAAGCACTCAATCATGTTGACTACTGTGTTTATTACTGTATCTACCTGAAAGTCTCACAGGTGTACATCAATTTTAATGTCAAAAATGGCTCATTTTGTCTTTTCTCCCTCATAACCTTGCCTCTTGACAACCCTCCACCCCAAAATAAGCAATAACAACCATAGTGTGCATGCACACACACACACACACACACACACACACACACACACACACACACAC
>NW_021703774.1:27021951-27042357 GCF_005190385.1 Monodon monoceros
CACACACACACACACACACACACACACACACACACACACACACACACGCACATTCCTCCTCCCAGGGCAAGGAGGGCATAATTCTGGACATCATTCTTCATTCTTCTTCTTTTCACTACCCCTCTGCCCACCATCTAATCACTCTGCCCTGATGATTCTACATCAGAAGTTACTCAGGAGATTCTTCCTTCTTCTCCCTCTCCACTGCTTTTACATGAATATAGACTTTCTTATTTTTTCTCATGATTATTCTTCAAGCCCAGCTCAAATGCCTTCATGACACTGAAACCTTCCCTGCACCCATTTTCTTTTCCTGGAGGTCCTGATGGTACTCTCTTGCTTTTCTTTGTGTTCCTTTCACTGCCTGGAATGTCTCCTCCTGCCTTATCAATTTCTGACCTCATTTTATTTATTTAAAAAATTTTGGGGGGCTTCCCTGGTGGCACAGTGGTTGAGAGTCCGCCTGCCGATGCAGGGGACACGGGTTTGTGTCCTGGTCTGGGAAGATCCCACATGCCGCAGAGCGGCTGGGCCCATGAGCCATGGCTGCTGAGCCTGCGTGTCCGGAGCCTGTGTTCCGCAACAGGAGAGGCCACAGCAGTGAGAGGCCCGTGTACCACAAAAAAAAAAAAAAAATTTTTTTTGTCTGGGCCATGTGGCTTGTGGGATCCTAATTCCCTGACCAGGGATCAAACCCAGGCCCTCAGCAGTGAAAGCACAGAGTCCTAACCACTGGACCACCAGGAAATTCCCTGACCTCATTTTAAAGCTCAGCTAAAATGTCATTAACCTCTCTTTCTTTAGGTTGACCTGACTTAGTCCGTCTCATCCCACTGTTAATTGTTCTGTGATGTGTTCTCTTATCCCTTTATATATGTTTCTATTATTGCATTTATGTGTATTGGTGCTTATTTATGTTGGTATCCTAATAGAATAGAACATCTTGAAGGCAGGCACTGGGTTGTACTCATATCTCTCTCTAGACCTTTGTATAGAGAGTCAACAAGTGTTTATGGAATTAAGTTGAAATGAATGTTAAAATGTGAACTGTATGATCTGAGGTATAAAACGTTTTAGCAGGGAAGACAATAGGACTAGGCAAACATGCAAATAAGTTTTATGAAACCCTGACTGGAGATTTCAGAAAAAGAGTTTATGATAACCCATGATTAAGGAGGAAGTACATAAAGAATAACAAAAGTTGGGGACTTTGCCTTTTTCTTCATTCTTTATCAGTTTTCCCTTATGAATCATCTAAAGAAGCTTTTTCTCATTAGCAAGAGTTCTAGGTATCCTGTAACTCTGATGTCATGTAAATTCAGATATTTAGAAGCAGGCATCTAGAAGGAAGTAACTTTTCGTTAGAGAAGAAATAGAATGAGAACCTTCTGTAGGCATGTGTGACGTGTTTAGTAAATTGTCATTCTCTGACTGGTACACTCAAGGCTCACAATAGCACTTTGAATGGAGCAAGATAAAGTTAAGGAGTTTAAACTAGACACCAAAGTCCAATCATTTTCTGAATCTTTTATACTTTGATATAGAGCAAAGGAAGGGAACTCATTTTTGGCAATCACAGACATTAAAGGAAAATCAAGGCAGCCTTACACTGTTAAAAAAATCCATCTGATTTGAGATTCATGCCAGTATACAGGGGTTTCATGGCTCAATGTAACCTTAGTCCAACTTACCAACTCTTAGTACAAATTGTACTTCTATATTTTTATTTTTGATTTTGTGGCATATTTATATTTTTTAGGCTCTTTAGACATAAAATTTCATAGTGCTCAAATTTTTTAAGAAAAAATTCTGAGAAATTAACCCAAGGCAAGAATCTAAATATTTAATATAATTAATGTGGATAACAATGTATTAAAAAGGCAGTTTGTTGTCACATATTTGTCAAACAGAAATACAAGCATATGTAGAGAAGATACTATTTTAATTAATTTTGTGCCTTGAACACCTATTAACCTCAATACATTATTTTTTCGGTAATAGCTAATAATTTTTTTATACAAGTGAGCACACATCTAAATAAGAAACAGAAAATATTTATACCACAGAGAGAATATGCTTTTTAATAGGAATTTAAAACTGAAGTTTTAACTGAAATCCCCCAATACAAAAAAGTATGAAATTTCAAGTTAGGTAACTATCATGAAGGAAATAATTCAAAGCCTACTCTGTAACTCAAATGCTCTTATTCACTTTAAGAATATAAAATAGTTGAGACAGAGGAGATTTGTGTAGGGATTTTACTGGGGAAAGTTGAGCTCACCAACTCCAGTGGGGAGGGCATGGAGGATGCTTCTTCAGCTCATGCCAGGGGGCTTCCATGGGCTTCCGTGGGATCATGTGAGAGCTTGGGATGTGTTTGTTCCCTGCAATGAAGGGATTCTGTAGAAACTGGGAAGCAGGTTGCCCAACTGTTTCTGTGGCAGAATCAAGAGGGAGAGAATGGCCTACAGGGCAAAGGATGTGTGAGTATTTCCCAAGGACCAGGTGAAGTCCCATGGGAGAGAAGGAGCTGGCTGGAGCCATCTTGAGTCCTGCCTAGGAGACCTTCTGCCAGAGGGTGAAAGGACTCCGGTAGGGAGGATACAACAGGGCTGAGGAAACAGGAGCTGAGGGGTGATTAGGAGTGGGCAGCTAAAAGGAAAGGTGCATTACCCACATTGTAGGGGTTGCAATTAGAGAAGCCCAGAAGCAGCTCTCCAAAGAGACCCTGGAGAGCCAACCTTAAACACATATCAGTAGCTTCATGGGCCAGTGACCTGTGCAGACCTGTGCACAGAGACCTGTACTCTGTTTAATCCTCTGCTTTGCTGTCTTGAAATTCTTAATTATTTTGCAACAAGGGACCCAGCATTTCCGTTTTGCACTGGGTCCTGTAAATCCTATGGGGGGTTCTGTGTGTCAGGCCAAGAGAGTGCAAAACTGGATAACAACATTACCAGCTAGATAAGAACTGTTTTGTCCTTCATCCAGAGACTGACTTGTGGGGGGTAAGAGGAAAATGAGATGGAGAAATAGAGAAGCTGAGTTTGCCTGTTTTCCCCATACAGGCTTTCAGCCTAAAGAAGGCTTGAATTCTAAATCAAATTCAGTGTTTTGTTTAAAATCTAATTTCTGATTGAGATAGTGTTTGCAACTGAAAGTGGCCATAGTTCTATCTAGGAACTAAAGGTCGACAGAAAAATTCTGATACTGAATTTCCTCTTACCATAAAAAGCAAACTAGTATTATTTAATGAAATATTACAAATTCAACAGTTGAAGGACTTTGTAGTGGGTTAAAAAAAAGTCAGGTGTAGATCTGAAGCTTTCCAGTTGACTCAGAAAGTATTTTAGTACTTTATTACTTCTTCACTAGTAGAAGAAGTTGCGTTTTAAAACTGATGGGGAAACTTTCTGGAACAGAACTGTATTTACATGATATAACTGAGGAAGGAGTTGAGGTAATTACCTAGGTGAGGGTTGGAAATTTACTGTCATTATTTCACTGCTAGCTGTTGTATTAAGAAGTTGAGTCCTCACAGAGCAGGTTCTGAAACAGGAAATGCACACCACCTCAGGAAGTTAAAATTATATCCTAAAATGAGGCTCTGGGATTAAAATATGTAGGTATTAGTATTATTGCATACCTCTATTTACCCGCAGTCCGAATAATAATATGTATGCTTGTTGCTTTGGAATCAGAACATGAATTCTAGGTCAATTCTCCACGAGCAGTTATTTAATTGTGGTAACTTTCTGTGACCCAAGTGTTCTGAAATACTAAATATAATGTCCAGAGATTGCTTAAGTTGCTAACAGACTTAGCCATCTAAGAGAGAACATGACAATATGAATGAAAAACTTTTCATTCACACTCTAGTAACACAGCAGGAAAACAAGTCTGCCAATATAAAACAAGAGGGAGGTTTCCAGAGAGCTTTAAGTATCCCCTTTGCACATGGCAACAGATTAGTGACATACCTGTTCTTCAGGTATTCTCATGTTACTAATACAGACCTATACCTTAAGAAAGATAGCTGTAAAAAAGAGAAAAGACAGTATTGCAACTTACTCTTCTGCTACTTATACCTGGACTTAAACTATGTTCTTTTGGAAATTGCTCTATTAATCATCTAGAATATTCATTAATTACAGCTATAGACTTAGCATGGTTATTTCAGAAACCAACTGTGGCAGAGACTGCTGGCTGTTCATCAGACTAATTTCTTTTTCTTCCTGGGCTAGACTCCATTTCATGGGTTGCCTTGTAGTTTGATGGCTTGGGAGTGTTCTAGCCAGTGGAATGGGAATGGAAGTGATGTGCACAAAACCTTCCTTGAGTGATCCTCCATGTTTTGCCCCTTTCTGCCAGCTTGATGTTGTGATTATGTATTGAATGCGTCAGAACTCTAACATGGAAGAAACTTTATTCTTATAAATGCCTAGAGGAGACTTGCCTGCCATTCTGAACTTTACATGGATGAGAAATACACTTCTATTGCTGTGTGCCAGGATAGATTTTTGTATTTATTTGTTGTACCAGCTAGTGTTAACAAATATATTCATGTTTATGGTAAAGGAATTTTAGCTTGCTAATCGTTCACTATGTTTTAGATACTATCTAATATTTCATCACATTTAATTCTCATAATAAGCTGTTGAAGTAGTTGTAACCATCGTTGCACAAATGAGGAAATTAAAGCTTAGAAAAGTTAAGAAACTTGCCTGAGACCTCAATTCTGCAGAGGGAGGATTTGAACTCAGATCTCCAAGTCTCCAAAGTGTGTTCATGATCTTTCCAATAAGCCATCCCAAGAGGAGAGTACAGTATAAACTGCACATAGGACACAAAGAGTTATTTGCCCATTCATTCATTAATTTATCCAACAAACACATTTTGTGCATACTTTGTGTCGTGTTCTGTTCTGGACACTGGAGACAAGATACCCTTGTTATAAAGGCAGAGAGGCAGTACTTAATTTTTGTTACCTGATGTCCTGAAATTCTAAATGTGCCTTCTAGTTTAAGTTACTCCCAAGAAATGGTGGAAGTACTAACAAATAGCTCTCAGTATCTAATTTACTCATTGGTAGTCAAGAAGAGTGAATACTTTTCTTAAGCTGCATAAGTAACTACTACTGAGAGATATTAGCCTTAAGAATTTCTGGCTTAATAAAGAATGAGGGCTTTGTCTCCAAAATTTAGGAGGGACATTCCCATGGATGAACATGCTCTTGCTGCCCATATTATTGGAAAGTGATGACAACGAAGAGATCTCTAGCATACACTGTGTATGAAGTACCATCATATCACAATTGGCAGATTCTCCAAAATTCATGATGGCACAGTCTAAGAGAAAGAACAATGGTACTTAAGTAAATAATAGTTCTATAATAAATAATTGTATAATAAAAACTGATATGCTTTTATTACAGAAATTGATGAAACTACTAGAGTAGAAGTACAAAACACAGAAGAAATAGAAGTTTACAACTTTTCAAATACACGAAGCCCAGAGTATATAATCCATTGTAGTTTATACAATATTTACTTTCAGGGTTTAATCCAGTTAATACAATCTGATGAGATGGAGAAATATTTTGAGGCAGTATGGCTCATAAGACAAATTTGGTTCTCACAAATATGTTGATGTTAAAATTGGAAACAAATGAAAATTGCAGTTGATAAGAGATATCTGGTAATTCAGAATATAACCACTCTCAGAGTTAAGTATTTAAAAGAGCTTTTGAGACACTCTTTTTAGCGCTGGTGTCATAGTGACTATTTTCTTAAAAATAAAAAGTGGGTTGGGTTATTATAGAATAAAAATCTGACCAATTTTTGTTACTCCCAAGCAAGAAATCTGTAACGGAATCACTTTGCCAATAGGGACTGTTAGAGGTCTGATAATTATGGTAATAAATTATATTTTATACACAGATAAACTAAATAGAATTAGGAGACAGTGTATATTTATTAATCAGTTCATGACGCGCTGGGAAATACGGAAGACGGAGAAAAGCAGCAATTGAGGACTTTTATTCTCAGGTGGATTGTATATATCAAAATGGCAAATTTTGTTCTGAAATGGTCAGAGAAGTGCTTCCCTTACAAATGGAGAAAATCGACTTAAAAAGCACTTCCTTTTTTTATTAGGTTTCATATCCCTGTCCACAATCCCAATAGATATGCATTTCATAAAAGGTGTGGACATAGATGTATAAATACAACTCCCTATATAAATACCAGGGAGATAGTGTAAAAGAATGACTACCATCCCAATGTTGTCAGGACATGGTAAGAGTAGGAAGTGCGCGTCAGAAGGAATCACTCTTCTAAAGAAAGAAGCTAAAAGCACTAACAAGAATCTTGCATTGGGAGAAATAACAGGTACACCATCAAGGTTAGAGCTACGTGGCGAAATAATACGATTTTTTCAAAGTGTTCCAGAAGCAACAATACATGGTGTCAGAAGAAGTAAACTTCTTCTATAACTTTATGGAGTATGATGTATAGTTAAAAAAAAAATTGGCCATTTTGAAAAAAAAACAGTGTTTCCATTGCAAATATCCTCAGAAGCCATGAACTTCAAAAGAAAGAAATGCTATCTATCTTCTTTGTAGTGAGTGCAATACATCATGGCTTCCCCAAAGTCAATGAAAACTACTGTCTCTAAAAAGTGTGAAATTTTAAGGTTGAATTACGATGCTAATGCAAGCCGTACACTATGTGTGGTGATTGCTTACAGGAAGCCCAGGGAGGATGGCTCTTCCGAGAGAGGTGCTCTAGACTGGACGATAAGGTCTCCTAGGAGTCAGGAACGGTGTCAGACTCTGGACTGACCTCTGAGGTGCAGAGGGGTGGGGTCGGTTCCCGCCCGGCTCCAAGCTTTCCGGGGCGCGCCCCCACAGGGCACCGCCCATCTCTGGGGCCTCAGGTCCGGTCCCCTCACGCGCCCGGCCTGACCTCCTTGGAGCTGCGGCGGGCGGGAGGAAAAGCCCCGGGCCTGGCTGCGCGCGGAAGGCAGAAGAGCCTCCCCTGCCGGGCCTCGGGTGCCCGCAGCGCGCCACGAGGGCGCGGGGAAAACCCACAACTTCCCGCCCAGGAACGACGCCCCGCTCCCGGCTTCGGCTGGGGGGGAGGGGGGGCGTGTTCTCGCGAGAGGAGAAGGGGCGCGGGCCGCCGCGGGCTTGGGGGCGCGGGGAAGCCCGCGGACGGGGGCCCGCGGGGAGGGGGCAGAGGCGGCGGGCCGGCTGGGGACGCGGGGAAACAGCTCCCGCCAGTCGCCGTGCGCCAGCCCCTGACGTCAGGAGTTTTCCTCAAAGTCAACAACAAGCCTGCGGCGGCGGCGGCGGTAGCGAGAGCTGATCAGCGGCGGCCCCATAGGGAGGAGGGGGCGGGGAGGCGGCGGCGGGCCCCCCAGCGGGGCGCAGCCCGAGAGGAGGCCGCAGACCCGCGACCCGCGCCAGGCCGCCAGGGCCCAGAGCCTCCACCCGCCGCCGCCTCGCCTCGCCGGCGCGACCCGGCCCCCGCCCGACCGGAGTTTTCTGGTGATGAATTGAATTTGTAGCCGAGATCCGATTCCCACGTAGAGTCTCCGCCCCCTCCCCCCGCCGCCTCCCTCCTCCCGCCGCCGCCGCCGCCGCCGCCGCCGCCGCCGCCGCCGCCGCTGCCGCCTCCGCCTCCGCCTCCTCCCGCTCCAGCTCCGCGGCCCGGCCGGCTCCCTCCCTCCCTCCCCTGCAGCCCGCCGCCTGCCCTCCCGCCGGCCACACCGGCTCCAGGGGGGCCAGAGGCTCTGCGGGGTGGGGGGAGGACAGGAGGGGAGGAGGAGGGAGGGGGACCCCCGAGTCGCCCCCTCTCCTCCCCCCGCCCCCCGGCTCCATCCTCCGCCGCCGCCCGAGCAGCTGCGGGGCCGCCGCCGCCGCCTTTGCAGGTAACAGCCACCGCCCCCCACTCTTGCCCTCTCTCCGCCGCGCCTGTTCTCCCTCCGGGCCCCCCTCGGGCGGGGGTGGCGGTGGGTGAATGAGGTGGGGGCGTCCGGCTTGTCACCGCGCCGGGGGCGTGGGCGGGGGCTGGGTCGCAGGGGGCTGGGGTTGGGATGCGGGTGCGGAGGCCGGGGATGCCCGGCGCGGACGGACCGCACCCCTCACTTTGCTGAGGGAAGCTGAGGCGGCGGTGCGTGGGGGCCGGGGAGGGTGTTCCTGGCCTAGCGATGCGGTCCGGGTCTGGGCCGCCCGGGCCCGGCGCCTCTGGTCTCTGCGCCACTCTCGATACAGCCCGCTCACCCTCCTCGCCGGCCGGCGGCTAGGGGAGGGGGCCCGCTCGGCCTGAGGTGGCGGCGGGGTTATGTAACGCGGGGAGCGCCTGTGTCAGGGCGTTTGGGTGGGGGAGGGGGCTGTGTGCGCGTGGGTGGGGGAAGGCAGGGATGCGACGGCTCCCCGGGGTCTTGTTCTCCACACCGCCCCCCCCCCCACTCCGCCGCCGGCGCACAGGAAGAGACGGCCCTGGTCGGGTGGGGGTGTGTGGGAGGTGGGGAACGTGCTTGTCTGTGTTTTTAATAGTAGTGGGGTTTTGATCCGCTCCGGAGTTGTGTGCTAAGAATAGAAATGTACGGAAGATGCTGGCTTTGGCGGATCCAGTGATGCTGTCGCTGCTGGCGGCGGTGGCGGCGGCGGCGGCGGCGGCGGCGGCGGCGGCGGCGGCGGCGGCGGCTCTGGCTGCAAGTAAACAAACCAGCCTCTTCCTCGTCCACCTTCTCCTGCGCATCGGTCTGCATCAGCCATGATGCTAGTGGGGCCCTTCTGAGCCCAAAGTTGAAGCGGAGCTGGTTGCTGTGTTCACCCTGACTCCTAGGCGGGGTCACCCCTTGTTTGGGATTTCCCGGGAATCTACAGTTAGGCTAGATTGAATTTCTTTGGGGCCCTGTTTTCAATACCGGTATTTACTGTTTATCTTCTGAAAGCAGAGGAAATGTTTACCCATAAGTCAAGGCTGACATACTCACGTTTCTAACATCAAAATAATGTTATGAAAATAAAACCAACACGTTTCACCAGTGTGGTAATTGGTTGAAAGCCCAGTAGTTTGTAATGGATAACGTTTCCAAGTAGAAATTCAACAGTGAAACCCAGGTATCTATATTAATTACTGGTGTCAATAAAATGTTCACACTTTTTTAGTTCATCATGAAGCTAAAGAATGTGGAATAGTGACTTTTTTTGTAGTTAATGCATTGGCAACTGCCTCAAATCATCAATTTAGATATATGTTCCATCTTTGGTAAAGCATGGTCATGTAATATCTTTTAGTGGACTGTAAATCATTAGACAACTATTGGGCTTTTTGATGGAAAGTCACTAAATTAGGTTATGCATTGTTGGAAAATAGTTGAAAAAGCCAAAGGAGGAAGAATTCCATAAAGATGGTTTAGGAAACTGTCTTCAGAACTTGTCATGGCGAAATATGTGTAAATGAATAGGAATATTACAGGAGGTGGTTGTCTAAAACGTGAAAACATCTTTTATTGGAGTATCTACTTATTAGTATTACTAGCTTTAAGGTATATGACAGGATGCACAATTATTTGCAAGATAGAAGTCAGGACTGTAGATTTTTTTTCCTTTGCCGATACATAGTCTTGACTTTGAAAGTTCACCAATGAGATTGCATCTGAAAACCTGTTTTTTGTTTTTCTCACTAGGGTTTATCCCAATATCTTTGACTGGTTTGAGCTTTTAATTTTAAAGTAAGGGAAGTGCATGTACCACACGAATGAGGCAACATTGGAAGTTAGGTGAATGTAAAGTTTTAGTTTTATGTTTGTACCATGTATTTGCAGTAGGTAGTATGTTTTCTTAGAGTGTTTGAAAAATAATGTCTAAAGTAATTCTGCAAAAAATTTTTTGAAACTATTATTTGTATTCATTTTGTCTCCTACTTTTAGCCGTTCTGTAATGATTACTTTAGTGAATTGTTTTCCAACTTAAAATTAATTTTTACTTTGACTCTTAGTTTAAGTTGTGTATGTCAGAGTATTGCTTTGGATGTTTTTGTTTATGTAACTTAAATGTCTGTAAAATATTTTAAATAAGATTTCATTCATTCATTCAACAAATATTAGAGTGTGAACTGTGTGGTAGGGACTGATTTGATTAAAAACTTCTACTATTTACATTTCATCCAGAAGATCACCACTATTAGACAGTGAATTTGTTTTCATAATCACTGCAAATCTAAACATGTTTTCGTTAAACATATGGGACACATGTACTTAGCATAGAGTCTTGTGCAAAGTAAGGATTTAAGGTTTTTTAAACTCTAGCTTTCTATTTAAACATGAGACATTCTTACAAAAAATTCGATGGAAATTTTCAACTACTTAGTTTTCTTTAAAAGGAGGAACTGGTTTTACAAATTAATTTTGTGGAAGTTTAGAATTTACTTAAACTTTGCCTATTTTTATGAAAAGATGGCTATACTTTCTTTTGTTGTTATATCTTTTAGTACTATAATTCACCCTTGGGAAGATAAGGCAATTGTTAATGATGTGTTAATTGGATTTTTAACATGATTTGATAGGATCTAGTCTTTATAGTGTGATTAAGTTTCAAGCACTAAAAAATATTTAACATAAAAATATATGACTAACATAAGATGCAAGACAGAAAAAGAAATCATTTCATTTTGACCAAATCAGTCTTGTAATTTGACTTGCATTTTTATTTTTAAGTTAATATAAATCGATGCACATGATTAATTTTTGTAGATTTGTGTTAGAGTATTTAAATTATTTAAAATTTCTCTTTTACTCCAGGTTTCAGAGTGCGCATCAGAATTCTAAATGTTCCTTTCGTACACCATGTACTTTTCTGTAGTTGCCTGAATCATCTGAATCGTCTGATGTTAACTTACATGTTTTACCATGGTCTTTTATGTATGATAGAGCTACATTCAATTTAGAGTTAATGCTAGCCAGTGCCTGATGAGCGCTTGCATGTGCCAGGTACTGTTATATGTGCTTAACGTGTATAAATGCATTTAATCTTCACAATAGCCTGTTACACTTTTGAAAGTGATTTTCACAGGAGAAAATACTTTTTCTGGCATTGTAAAAATTTGTTTCATTTTAACTTTAGTAATTTTGAAACACTTTTTCTTTCAGTGTTTGTCCTAACCTGTTTGTACCTATTATTAGAATTCACAATGACAATGCTAAATTTCAATAAACTTGTATAGTATAATTTCCACAGAAATCAAGATAATATAGTAAAACATATTGACTGATCGGTAACTTTTTTTAAATTTCATTTCTTTCAAATGCTGAATTAAATGCCACAGATGTTTACATGTTTTATTGTAGCACCATAGTCTTTGAACATGTTAGATGTAAACATTTCCTTTGCCAGGAAATCTCCAAATGGTAGTCGATAGGTAAATTAGTGTATGCTTCTTGACCTGTAGATTTGGTTTTTAGTTCTTTTCAGTACTCTGTGTATATTTATTTGTCACCAATTACAGATATTTCACACTCTTAAGTGGGTATATTTTGCTAATATTCAGAGGGAAAAGTAAAAAAAAATTATTGGAAGAAATCACTGGGAGATTTTCAAATGAGAATTTTTCTTCTCTATGTTAATTGAAAAAGCCTCTGACTATATTTGGGAGTCTAGGGGATGAGAGGGGGAGGAAGATGGTATTTTTGCCAGTAGTGGAATTTAGTCCAAATTTTGTCTGAGTGGAATTGATGTTTGAATGTTTTATCTTCTCAACTATATATTAACCTTTTGAGGACAGGAACTGTGTATAATCAGGATACTGTCACCTAAGATGCCATCTATAAGTGAAATAGATAACTCAGTAGCTTTAAACTTGAAGAACCGTAAATAAGAGCTATTTAGAGTTCATCTAATGCTATACTTTTATTTTTATGGCTAAGGAAACTGAGGCAGAGAGAATTAAAGGGCCTTATACAGCATTACTCTGGGCCGGGCAGAGTTGGGAATAGGGACCCAAGTTTCTTGTCCTGTCCTGTGCTCTTTCTAATGCACCATTGTAATGAACTTTGTTACAGGATTCCATACCTACTGGTTAACTTTCAGTTTAATCAGGAGTAAAATCTGTCAGGCTGATTAATGACATTTGTGTGTGTGTGGATTCTTTTTGTTTTATAATCAGGGAGGTCCCTGAGTCAGATTTTAGAAGGATTTTACAGGTGTATTGGAAAAATATGGCCAACTGTGCAACTAAGATTGTTTTAGTAGCAACCCTCAACCTGTCCGTGTGTTGTTACATAAGTGCCTTCAAATAGAGACAAGCCACATTTTACATGAGAAATGTAGGGGTGAATTTGTCAGGAGCTTGTTCAGTGGTTTAGGTGAGCCAGAAGAATCCAATAAGCATTTTCTTAGTTGTTTCAAATTAGAATATTAAATATATCACCCAGCATGAGTTGCTTTTTTTTTACTCTATTAATAATGGATGTGTTGGTTGAAATGGCATGTAAATGCCCTAAACCGGGGTAGGGAAGAGGGGGGGAAATGCTTTATGGTTTTATATGCATATTTCAAAGTTTATAAAGCTGATTTTTAAGAATTGGCAATTTAGAATAACTGATATTTTGTGTGAAAGTTAGAAATCTTGCCTTTGCTTATTCAGGTATTTTCCCATAGTGTGAAACAGTGAAGATATCTATATGGAAAGAGTTGAAAGAAAATCCGCAAAGTGTATTGTAGTATGAAGAGAGGAAAGGTATCCAAAGTATATAGTTTGTATGGTTCACTTCCCTATATGATATGTTTTTAGCAGGATAACTCTTAAAAGGACAGACTGGCTTAGAGTTATTTGAAGTGAAGATCAGGTTACCTTGAATTTCCCTTCCACTCCACTATTTTTCCTTTCCCTCAAATCCTTTTAAAAGTTTCATTAGCCTTATGCATTTATTATGGCATACATTAGTTTCACCTATTTCTTAAAATCAGTAAATATCATAGAATTACACCATGGTTACCCTTGACCATCCTTGTTTTTCAGAGTAGCAACTTTCTATTGTATTTGGATATCAGTTCTTCATTACTTTAGTTTGGCTAGCGTACCTAAAGTATATAAAAAATGTGGGTGCAGAGCAAGTATATTCTACATAGTATTAATTATAGCCAAATGTATAGTAGTTTATAGAAGGTTGTATTATAGATTTGTATCATGGCTTTTAACTTAGAAATTAACATACAGGAAATTATTAACCTATGAATTTTGCTCTTTATAAAATAGAATTGCTTGGGGTGCTTTTTAACTTTATGTCAACTTAACTTTTAGTCTTCTATTATAATTTCGTTTGTGATGCAGCAGTTATATTTAATTTTTAATTTGTTTGAAAACATGCTTTACTGGACTTACTGAAATATAATTTGTTACAGAAAAAATGTTCAGAACTATTCACAAATGTTGTACATGTTTTTCAGAGCTCATATTGTGTTATTTTGTAGCAAGCATAACAAACTGATAGAAGAAGTAGTTACTTGTCACTAACTTGTTATGGTAACTGTGAGGAAATGTCATCATTATTGATTGGTTACGGTCTTCTTAGGTTCAAAATTGTAGATGTTATAGCTATTGCACAAATTTGTTTCAGAGTTAAATGAGAAAATATATGTGAAAGCACTTTGATAACAAATTATTATAGGTTTGGAAAAGATTTTTGAAATACTTAGTTTTGCTTGCCCCCTGTATACTCAATTATAGTTCTTGTCACAGAGTAGATAATCAATACATCTTTATTGACTGAATGAACATATATGTATGTATATATATATACATATATATATATAAAATGTTGCGCGAATGATATTTTAAACAGATGTTTGAAGAACTTTATTGCTTAAAATTGAATGGTTGGCTGCTGTAAGTAAACAGATATCTTTTAAAAATTCTTAAAAGTATCTTGAAGAAAATCTCCTATTCTTTCCCTTTTTCCTCCCATAATGGATAATTTTGGGCAGTGTTGATGCCTAATTTGTTTGGGAATTGAAACTTGACCATCTCAACAAAAAGAGTCGAGAAAAAAGTCGAGAAAAAAGGATAATTTTAATGTGTGTTAGGCCTTAAAATTAATAGGAAACATACTTTAATGAATAGGGAAGAATATTTATTTCAACTTTAATTATTTTTTTGTAGGTGCTTCCATAATGTTTAAGTTCAGGTTTGTTTTTACCCATGGCTTCATACCATTCTCTGTCGACTTACAGTATTAATTTGCTTCGTCTTTATTAGGTATCTAAAGCTGCATCTTTGTTCTTTCACTCATCCATTCATTCATTTATTCCATATTTGTTGAGCATCTCATGTGCCAGGCAGCATTAAATTGCTTTACTAAATAATAATGCTATTGAATGAGGTAAAAGATGTGAAAATGTTTTGTAAATTGTAAAATGACATTCAAATGTAATTATTATCATTATCAAATTCTCAATTTTGTATGAAAATACTTTTAGTGCAACTGCTTTGTGTGAATTATAAATTGAATCTACTAAGAATTTTGTATGAAATTTTTTATAAGAATGGGAAAAATTAGATTACCCAGCAATGAATGTTTAACGCAATAGGTTTAAAAGAAAAATATACCAAATTTTCTTTCTTACAGCTCATTGGATAGAACACATTTCTAAAGAAGTTAGGACTGTAGGACTCTACCTTAGGAAGCAGATTACATGCCTGAAGTACAGCCCATCATTTGGCAGATTAGTGTTTTTAGTAACATGGAAGACTGAGTGGGAGAGTGTATTTGACTTGGTGCAAGAGTGTTGCCACTGTAGGAAAAGTAGATCAAAGAATATAGTTTACTGCTTGAGAGTCAATAGCATTGGTTCTATACTAAAGACAGCGTTTATTTCTATCTTATTGATCATAATCCTAGAGTAGTATACCTTTGAACGTCTTTTAAATTGTGTTCAAATAGTGTATCATTTTAGCCAGAGGTGACCCAGAACAATTTTAAAGCTGAAAATTATGAATATGGGTGGAATTTGGTAACATTTTAAGATGCAAAATGGATAAAGCCATCTTTGTAGTACCTGGTTCACTGGCCCTGTTGAAGATGATAAATTTTGTCCTGTTGATTTAATATACATTTAAAAAGTTTAAATGTTTAGGCACTGATAAACATCTTTATCTAAAAAACTAGTTTTTGGAAACAGTTTCTTTATAAAACAGAATTCATTGATTTTGGGTTGATCTGAATATTTCAATATATTGTTTTGTCCTGAAGAGGCAGTGCTAGTGGAAAGTGTGTACCTGTTTTTGTGGTCTTGATTCTCTTATAAAGTAGCTGTATGACGTTGGGCAAGTCACGTATCTGTCTTGATTTCTGTTTCCTCAACTGTAAAATGAGGGTCCCTTCTAGCTTTAAGATTCTTTCAGTGAAATGTCCACTTAAAATAGAACCAATTTTGAAAATACTTTTGTTTTTCTAGTGTTTTATATAAGGGTATTATAATACAAATTATTTTAATAGGAAAATATTCTATATATGTTTATTGGATGTGTATTATTTTTTGTTTATTACTAAGTGTTGGTCGCTGATCTCTTCCCTTTCCAATCCCAAGGATATTAAGATACGAATTTTCATTTACCCAGAGTATACAATTTTATAGTCAGAAACCAAGAATGGCTTAATAGATGTGAGGCCTCTTGCTGTAAGTACTACCAAAGAGAAGGTCTAAGTGCAGTTCTTTTAAAGACATCATTTTGCACTAGTGTCCCTAATATTTAACTCCCTTATACAGTTGACTCTTGACCAGTACTGGGGTGGGTTGCTTCCCTCACCCCAACCCCAGTGTCAAAGATTTGCCTACTGCTATCTCTGTCTCAAAAACAAAGGAATTGATATATGACTTATCCAAGGGCAGGAAGCTGAAACAGTGTGGATAAAATAAGGATTCAAACTTTAGTTCTTTTGATTCTACATATTGTGGTCTCTAATTGAACACAAACTTTTCCCCACACTTAGTTTAAAGGTCTGTAAAATGAAAATGCAGGTACTGTATTTATTGAAAAAAAATCCATGTATAAATGGACCTGCACAGTTCAAACCCATGTTGTTCAAGGGTTAATTGTAATTATTTATGTTGTATAAAGAGTTAACCCTTTCAGTTATCTAGCTTCATATTAAGTAGCCAGTTGACCATGTTGAGTTCTTCAGGAAGTTAGATAAATCACATTAAAATGATGTTTTGATTCTTTACTGAAAGCTTTTTTGTTTTTGTTTTTTGCCTGTTTTTAATGGTGAAATGGGTCTTGTCTTGAATTATGTGGCCATTTCCTATGGCTGTTTTTCACAGTGTGTTCCCCTGGATTTCAATACATGTTACTAAAGGAAAAAAAAAAAACCCTGTGTGTTCAAGTAAGTTTAGGATTTGCTGAGATAAATAAGGTTATACATTATATATGTTGTACCTTTAATATGGTAATAGTGTTGTTTCAAGAGAAAGACATGGTTTATAGAATTTTGCAAACTTACTTGACCAAATAATTTTTTTTTCTTTTTTTAACCCTCTTTTTCTTCTTCTTTTTCTGGAATTTCTCTTTGTATTCTGTCAAACATATTTTCGGAGAATACACCGAGATTCTAATATTCCTTTTGACTCTGAATGATTTTGAGGACAGTCTTGCTCCAGCCTGTAGTTGCTGCCCTCAGCCCCATGGCACATGAGTGGGGTGGTCTTCTATTCAGCCACATAAACTTTGTCAGTCTTTTCTTAAGAGAATGGTAGTCTTAATTCCTGACTGCTAAATGATTAGGCTCTGTACTTAATTTGCATTGGAAAAAGAACTGTAATTCATTTCAGCACTAGCAAGGAAGTCTAACCTTGAACTTATTCCTATGTACTATTTATTAAAACCATATTTGAGAAAATAGTATAGTTATATAGTCCATACATCCATTTTTCTGGTTATCTGAAATTATGCCTGGGTTCCTGGGTCACGTTTTTTGGTCCCTTTCTGTGGAAATGCTTTAATTCAACTTTATCTTGGCACTTTCCTTTTTAGCTTGAGAGGGACAATAAGAAATAGCCAGTAAAGCTCATATATATTCCTGTATAGATGTGAGGATATTTTTGAGGGCTTTTGTTTATTACACTACAAGGTATCTTATGAAGACCTATGGGTTAAATTTCAGATTTTTGTCCTAGAACGAATTGTTTCCTTCTGAACAACTTCTTTTTTTCTTTTTTAAAATATTTATGGATACTGTAAATATTGAAACTGATTGTATTTCCTTATTTGTATTGCTTCCTGAAAGCTTCAAGTTAAATTTGTGGTCCATCTTTCACAAATATGTAGATTTTTACTCTGGCTTCTTTTTATCTTAAGTCAATAAGAATGCAGGCTCTGGAATCAGGTAGATTGGGTTCAGATCTTGGTGCCATCATTCATTAGCTGTGTTGAAATCAGGCAAGCCACTTAATCTCTGAGCCTCAGTTTTCCCATCTATGAAATGGAGTTAATTGTATAATAGATGTAAGCACCTGTAATAGTTCTTGACATGTCCTGAATACTCCATACTTTTTCCCACTTTCATATTCCCTTTGTTTCACTCCATCTACTTTAAAAAATAATTGATTTTATATGATTTATAATATTTTATTTATTGTAATCTACCTAAAATATTTCTTGGAACAAGGCAGAGTAAGCATAGATAAATGTTGGTTACTTAGCACATTTTACATAAAATCCAGCAATTAAAAACATTCACAATTGCTTTGCCATACTATTTCTAAATTTACTGAGATTTTGAAACTAGACATACATGAAGATTTACTTTTAGTCCACCTCACTTTCATTCTCTTCCCTTTTCACCTCAAACACACATTACCAAGGAAATTTTCAGTATTATTTGTGTAGGTGTGACAGTGGTTTTCTTAAGACATTTTTTTGTTGCAACCTTGTAGGTTAAAA
Source organism: Monodon monoceros (assembly GCF_005190385.1). NCBI lineage: Eukaryota > Metazoa > Chordata > Mammalia > Artiodactyla > Monodontidae > Monodon > Monodon monoceros. The sequence goes on from NW_021703774.1 coordinate 27,039,900, forward strand.
GTTTCACTGTCCTTTGAAGTTCTGTCACAAGACCAGGGAAGTGCATTCGTTATAAAACTACTTAATAAATAAGTTCCCCAGTTTGAAGAGCTAGACTTTTATGTGAGGTCAGGCCAGTTGAAGACATTTACAAAGAATTAGTTGTTTGTTATTGCTGTGTGAGTTGCAAGAATGGAAAAAAAAGAAATTCTTTCTTCAATACTTCCTTCCAGGCTGAGTCATCACTAGAGAGTGGGAAGGGCAGCAGCAGCAGAGAATCCAAACCCCAAAGCTGGTATCACAAAGTACCTTTTCTCCAAGTTGGGGGCTCAGAGGGGCGCCATCATGAGCGATGTTACCATTGTGAAAGAAGGTTGGGTTCAGAAGAGGGGTAAGTGTTCAACAAAACTGAAAATAATATGGTTGGTAAGTGTGCTAACACTAAGTGGTGTCCTGGAAGTTGATATTTTTTTCTGATGCTGTTAACAAAGTAAACTGTGACATACTATGTCCACTAAGATAGAAATGATATTTAACATATGTGTTAGGAATTTGCTTGTTATTTAGGAATTCTTTGTAATTCTTGATTTTGATCATTTATAATCAAGAAGGTTTGGCTTTCTGGTGTGTTGTGTGCATGGATGTTACAGAAAGTTCATGGTGTATTTTTCTGTATTGTTCACAGATTCTACAGTCCAGAGAGGTGTCTTTAGAATGATTTAATATCTAGAAAAGTATCTAACTTGTATGCATTTAAAGACATGTAAATATATAAATAAAGTATTCAATTATATTGAGCCAGTTTGGGCGGTGGCAGGGAAAGGGCTTAAAGTAGTAAAGAGGAAGGATTCACTCACAAACTCATGGATTCAGTAATCCCATAGTTAGATAAGTAAAGTCCTATAGTAAAAGACTGAATGAGGAAAGGGATTGTGTGTGTGTGTGTGTGTGTATGTATGTTTAATTTCATATTTTAATTTTTCATGATCTACTTTTATTATTCCTTGTTAATAATAAGAAATAATTATTACTTATTTCTTAAAGTTATATAGATAAATACTTTAGATAAATAATTCAAATGCATTATTATTTTTTAATACTAAAGGAACTCTTACAATGTAAAGCTTAGTTTATCCTCCATGAGATCATCTGCTAATGTAGTCAGTGTGTTTATTAGAAATCTAGACTAGAGTTTAGATTAGTTGCCAGGCAACTACTGTTTATCCACATGGCCAAATTCAGTAGGATGAAGATGGCTACATTCTCAGAGCTTTTAAGTTCTCATATATCTATTTTCTGGTTAAAAGTTACCTCTTAATAATTTAGTGATTTTTAATACTCTTTGAAGTTCTGTAGTTAATACTTAGGCTAAAAAGCTGTTGTCAATAGTTAAATATGATTATGTGTTAATGAGTTTTTAAAAATCGGCCTTATTGGGCTTCCCTGATGGCGCAGTGGTTGAGAGTCCGCCTGCCGATGCAGGGGACACGGGTTCGTGCCCCGGTCAGGAAAGATCCCACATGCCGCGGAGTGGCTGGGCCTTTGAGCCATGGCCGCTGAGCCTGCGCGTCCGGAGCCTGTGCTCCGCAACGGGAGAGGCCACAGCAGTGAGAGGCCTGCGTACCGCAAAAAAAAAAAAAAAAAAAAATTGGCCTTATTGAGTTGTAATTTACATACAATAAAATTCACCAATTTTAATCCACCAATTTTTACTTTGATGAATTTTGCTAAATTTATACACTAGTGTAACAAACCCTAAAATCATGATATAGAACATTTCTATCATCCCAGCAAGTTCCCTCATTCCCCTGCACAGTCAGTCCTCTTCCCTGAACTCTGGCAACCACTGATTTGCTGTTACTATAATTCTGCTTTTCTGGAATTTCATATAAGTAGGATCATACAATATGTAGTCCTTTGTGTCTGGTTACTTTCACATGGCACAATACTTCAAAGATCCATCTATGTTGTTGTATATATCATTAGTTTGTTCCTTTTTCTTGTTGAGTGGTATTCCACTATCTGGACGTACTACAATTTACCTGTTTACCAGTTGGTGGACACTTGGGTTGTTTCTAGTTTTTGGCTGTTATGAATAAAGCTGCTGTGATCATTTGAGTGCACGTCTTTGTGTGATGTGTTTTCATTTTTCTTGGGTATTAACCTAAATGAGATTACTGAGTCATATGGTAAGTGTATGTTTAACTCTATAAAAACTGCTAAACTGTTTTCCAAAGTGGCTATTCGTACTGTTAAGTTTAATTTTTCTCATGTTATTCTCATATTATAAATTTGGAAAGCATTTTCACATTTCAGGGCTGTATAAAAGTTATTTAAAAAATTTTTTAACTTGTCCATTACATTTATATTATTTTTCTTATTTTGTTGGGGGGGGCTGGCAAATAACTTAAACCTTTTGGAGTCTTTCTTTCTTTCTTTCTTTCTTTCTTTCTTTCTTTCTTTCTTTCTTTCTTTCTTT
>NW_021703774.1:27042367-27175679 GCF_005190385.1 Monodon monoceros
TTTCTTTCTTTCTTTCTTTCTTTCTTTCTTTCTTTCTTTCTTTCTTTTCTTTCTTTTTCTTTCTTTCTTTCTTTCTTTCCTTTCTTTCCTTCTTTCATTTTTTTGCGGTACGCGGGCCTCTCACTGTTGTGGCCTCTCCCGTTGCTGAGCACAGACTCAGGACGTGCAGGCTCAGCAGCCATGGCTCACGGGCCCAGCCGCTCCGTGGCATGTGGGATCTTCCCGGACCGGGGTACGAACCCGTGTCCCCTGCATCGGCAGGTGGACTCTCAACCACTGCGCCACCAGGGAAGCCCGAGTTTTACTTTATTAATCTCAAAAATTTGCTCTCACAAGACTGTTGTGAGGATTAAATGAGATAGTGGGTGTGGATGTGTTTTGGCAGTTCTAACACAAATGTAAGCTATTACTATCACCACATTTTATCAAGGGTTTTGGGTGGTTCTTGAGTCTTATTTAATCAATTGTGTTTTGTTTGAAATACCAAAATAGAAGTTTGGTGTATAGTGCATGGAATGTAGAAAAATGAAAAAGAATTTCTCAGTGTTTTTCCTGAATTGTTTAGTGAATGGGGATTGTAATGAGTGTGTGTGTGTGTGTGTGTATTTTGGGATGTAATAGTCATATAAGTATAAGAATTTGAATAGTACACAAGGTATAGAATGAAAAGTAACTCTACCTCTTCTAACTAGTTTCTTTCCTCAGAGAGACCTTTTCTATTTTTAATTCTTCTGCTGATTATTATCCCAGTTTTTTTTTTTTTTTTTTTTGCGGTACGCGGGCCTCTCACTGTTGTGGCCTCTCCCGTTGTGGAGCACAGGCTCTGGACGCGCAGGCCTTGCGGCCATGGCTCACGGACCCAGCCGCTTCGCGGCATGTAGGATCTTCCCGGACCGGGGCACGAACCCGTGTCCCCTGCATCGGCAGGCGGACTCTCAACCACTGTGCCAGCAGGGAAGCTCTATCCCAGCTTTATATATAATATGCTAAACATTGTTTTTGATTAATCTTAAGTAATCTAGTATATATCTTCATTGTGAAAAAATGAAGAATTTAAACTTTTAATGCCTATTCTCGCCCTTCTTCCTTTTATTGATATTTGTTTATTTTTTGGTGTTTGTGATTAAACTTCTAGCACTTGCACCGTTAATTCTAGAAAGTATAAACTTGCCAGTTTATAAGTTGAGGAAAATTAGTACCCCTCACAATCTTTCCCTTGAATTCCACATTCCCTTCCCATTTTATGTCAACTATAACATTGATTTTATATTTTTAAGGTTTATAATAGTTATATTTGCTGATTCTAAAAAGCATTAATCCATATTATGATTATGTACATAATACTGCTAAACAGAGTAGTATGATGGGATCCATAGAGAATAGATGGATTTTTTTTTTTTTTTTTTTTTGCCGGACGCAGGCCTCTCACTGTTGTGGCCTCTCCCGTTGTGGAGCACAGGCTCCAGACGCGCAGGCTCAGCGGCCATGGCTCATGGGCCCAGCCACTCCACGGCATGCGGTTCTTTCCGGACCGGGACACGAACCCGTGTCCCCTGCATCGGCAGGCGGACTCTCAAGCACTGGGCCACCAGGGAAGCCCGGGTTTTTTTTTTTAACATCTTTATTAGAGTATAATTGCTTTACAATGGTGTGTCAGTTTCTGCTTTATAACAAAGTGAATCAGTTATACATATACATATGTCCCCATATCTCTTCCCTCTTGCATCTCCCTCCCTCCCACCCTGCCTATCCCACCCCTCTAGGTGGTCACAAAGCACCAAGCTGATCTCTCTGTGCTATGCGGCTGCTTCCCAGTAGCTATATATTTTACGTTTGGTAATGTATATATGTCCATGCCACTCTCTTACTTTGCCCCAGCTTACCCTTCCCCCTCTCCGTATCCTCAAGTCCATTCTCTAGTAGGTCTGCATCTTTATTCCCGTCTTGCCCCTAGGTTCTTCGGACCGTTTTTTCTTTTCTTTCTTTTGATTCCATATATATGTGTTAGCATACAGAATTTGTTTTTCTCTTTCTGACTTACTTCACTCTGTATGACAGTCTCTAGGTCTGTCTACCTCACTACAAATAACTCAGTTTCGTTTCTTTTTATGGCTGAGTAATATTCCATTGTATACACGTGCCACATATTCTTTATCCATTCATCTGTCGATGGACACTTACATTGCTTCCATATCCTGGCTATTGTAAATAGAGCTGCAGTGAACATTTTGGTACATAACTCTTTTTGAATTATGGTTTTCTCAGGGTATATGCCCAGTAGTGGGATTGCTGGGTCGTATGGTAGTTCTATTTGTAGTTTTTTAAGGAACCTCCATACTGTTCTCCATAGTGGCTGTATCAATTTACATTCCCACCAACAGTGCAAGAGGGTTCCCTTTTCTCCACACCCTATCCAGCATTTATTGTTTGTAGATATTTTGATGATGGCTATTCTGACCGGTGTGAGATGGTATCTCATTGTAGTTTTGATTTGCATTTCTCTAATGATTAATGATGTTGAGCATTCTTTCATGTGTTTGTTGGCAATCTGTATATCTTCTTTGGAGAAATGTCTGTTTAGGTCTTCTGCCCATTTTTGGATTGAATAGATGGATTTTTATACTCTCTTGGTACTCAAGATTATCCCATACTTTAGTTTGGCTTCTAGTTTGGCATATAACTTATTTTTAGATTTTCTAATTACTACATTTTCCCCCTGTTGGTAGAAGAGGGTGTCCCTTCTTCATCATATCACTTGGTTATCTAGCTTTTTAATCATACTGTTTGTTGAAGTTCTAATATGAACTGACTTTTTTCTGAGTATAATGCTTAGCTAATATCATTATTTAATTGCACTTTTGGAAAAGTGCTTTCTTAGCTCTCATGTCTTTTTTCTTTTTGTTTTGGATTTATTTTGTAGTTTTCTGGAGTACTTCCTGAAGTACCGTTTTCAGAAAGAATGTTTTTGGGTGCTTGTCAACACCATTTTTGAAATGTCCTTTTCACTTTTGCACCTGATACATGCCCTTGGCTGGGTATAGAGTTCAAGTTTAAAGTTATTTTCCTTCAGCATTCTGAAGGTTGTGTTTCATTACCTTTTAGTAACCAGTTTTACTGATAAGAGGTTTGATGCTAATATGGATAATATTTTTGTAGGTAACCTGTTTTTGTTTTCTGGAAGCTTTTTGTGTTGATGCCTCTTTATCCTTGGTGTTATGAAATTTAAGGAGGATGAGTTATAGTCCTTTTTAATTTATCCTATAAAGCATTTGGTGGATCCTTTGAAAATGTGGGCTGTTCTTCAGTTCTGAGAAATCTTCTGTATTTCTTTCATTATTTTTTCCCTTCTATGTTCTCTATATTCTTTCATGTTTTTTTTCCTAGAGCTTCTATACCAATACTGTTTTGAAGTTTTTCTTTTTTTTTATGTCCTTGTTTTTTTTCTTTGTTCTGAGAGATTTCCTTGACTCTCTTGCCCTTTATTGAATTACTTATCTCAGCTTTTACTTTATATTTCTGGGAATTCCGTCTAGTTCATAGTCACCGGCTCTTATTTTACATATATAATATAATCTGTAATCTTACAACACTAAAAACATTTTAAGTTTTTTCTCCTCATTGAATAACTATTCCAGTTTGTTTATTTTGGTTCTTTTTTTGGTAGTGGTTGTTTTCTTCAGGTGTCTGGTGATCCCTTTTAGTCTGTATATATTTCTGAATGAAAGACTGGGGTTACAGATAGTGTCCTCTATTTTTACAATTTATGTATTTTCCCTATACTTTGATAAGTTAGATTTCACTGAGTGAGGATTTGTGATGCTACTGTTTAACTGTACTTTTGAAAGGATTAGTTGAAACAGTTGGACATTTTTTTTTCCTCCACTCTTAATTTATTCCTTTAGAGATTTTCAGTATTATTTTAATAATAATTTTATGTTTTAGTCAAGCAAATTTCATTATATAGTCTGTTGTTGTTTGGTTATATTTCGGTTCAAAGAATTTCTTCTGAAAGGTTATTAGTTATTATTTGCTCCTTGCTTATTACCCTGGGTAGATTATTATCACCTGAACTTTGGTATACTCATTTGAAAATAAATATATCTGCCTCCTTTACCTCACAGTGTGACTGTAAGCATTGCGAGATAGTGTATGTAGAGGAGTGGTTTTAAACTATTAAACTATAAAGAAAATAAATAAATATAGAAAAATTTATAGTTCTTACTTTGACTATCAGTCCTTTTTCTCAAACCTGTATTTATGAATCAGTTCTTAGCTCCTATCCAGGTATAATCTCATTTTATTTATACTTTTAGTGTTAATAAGTTGCTCTTCAGTAAATATCTTCCTAGAAAAGGAAGAAAAAACTTAAAGATAATTACTGATATTATGTAGGATAAATGCTTTCCTAACTTCGGTTATTAGTGATAGATCAGTAGTGAAACCTTTTTTCCTGTACTTATCTGGAGCAATTGCAAAATGGTGAGTATTAATTGAGATAACACATTAACATAGTATTGTTGGTGTTAGAAATGACAATAAAAGAAACGTCAGTTGCAAACTGGAGTATTATCTGCATTTTCCTTCTTACTGGTCCTAGGAGAGCACCTCACAGTTTGACTGCACATCAGGATAAGAGGCATCTGCATATATATTAGACACTTCTTAATTTACCTCCTTCAAAGACCAGCCTGTAGGCATACTCTAGGTAACTCAATCTTTAAACTAGATGTCAAAAGTTTTGCTTTCTTAGTTTCTATTACAGCTTAGTAATAATATTTGCTCTTAAGAAAGTTATTGTATTAATAAAATGGGAAATTTAACCTGCTTAAATGGTTTAAATTATAGAAATAAGTATATTGTAATAATATTATATAAGGGTTTATTGTAATTCATAAAATTTTGTTTGGTTATTAGTACTGTTTCTTAAAAACCTAAGTAGTCTTTTATTAATGTGGAGAGCCAGTTCCTTTGACAACAAGTTAAAATTTGTAATGTATTTCTAGTCAACTCATCATCTTGATGTTTTGAAATTGGTACAAATCTAAGAGGTAGTTTTATCATTAAAACATTTTGATTGATGAAAATGCATGATATATTAATTGCTTACACTTTTTGTTGTATTTAACAAATCTAACTTTCATGTTGTGTTTTTTGTGTGTAACCAGCTTGTGCTTTTAAAGAACTTTTTCCCTAGTTTGCCTTGTACTTATAGTTTCCAATTCAGGGATATCCATAAACTGTATCTATTGAATGACATTTGTCTTATATTCTATGAAATGGTTTGATTAGATGAACTAGAATGTTAGTATTTGTTGATTCTAAGCTAAAACTTTATATGTTTATGAGTTTTCTCACAAAACAGCTTAATCCCCACTGTGCAAAATGTACCTCAGTAACGAAGAATGTAAGCTTGGTTATGTTTTTAACGCGTGTTGTGATCTAGTCAATTGTAAGTTGTTACAGAAAACAAAGTGTGCATTTTTGGGGGTGCTTATCTAAGTCCAAGGGTCTTTCCTTCTCCTTTCATTTGTATGTACTTGTGTACATTTTGTTCATGTTTTATTCACAAAGTGACTTTTGAAATAAATTATAAAGTGATTAAGGAGAGAGAAAATGACAGTATGATTTCCTGTTTACTACTCAGCAGCAAGGGTTTTCCATAGAGTAAAAAGCGGTGGTAGTGGTGGTAGTGACTGTATAAACCACATGGTAGATTAGAGAAGCTCGCTTTGACTATTGATGTTATAAATGGAGAAGAAACATGGAAAAATTAAGTTTATTTTCTAGTAGGATTGAAACTTGGAGATTTAATGTATTTGCTGTAATGTGAAATTTGTTTTTCCTATTGTTTCAATATATTTGTTTTGAAAATTTTAAGTAAACCAAATGGAGAGAACCATCAAATAGCTTTCATATGCATTCTAGGGTTATATAATTATAAAATTGCCATTACACACCTTACTAATCAACAGTTGAGTCAGTGTATTGATTTTATATCCTACAGTCTCATTAACTTCACTTATTAATGTTAGTTACTCTAAATATTTTGTGATGATAGTCATCTGCAAAGAGCCACAGTTCTGTTTCTTCCTTTCCAGTCTTTATGCCTTTAATTAATTTTTCTGGTCTTACTTCACTGGTTAGGACCTCTAGTATAATGTTGAGTATAATTTGTGAGAGTGGACATTTTTGCCTTATTTCTCATCTTATTGGGAAAGCATTTGTTTTACCACTAAGTATCATGTAGGATTTCATTGCTGCCCTTTATTGGGTTGAGAAAGTTCCCTACTATTCCCTAGTTTGCTGAGAGTTTTTATCATGAGTGGGTATTCAACTTTTTCAGGAGATTTTCTGGCATCTATTGAAATTACCATTTAATTTTTCCCATTATTCTTTTAATATGTTAATATAGTATACTACTTTCATTGCTGGAATAAATCCCATTTGGTCATGATGATCTTTAATATATTGCCAGTTTATTTTATTTTATTTTATTTTATTTTTATTTTTGGCTGCGTTGGGTCTTTGTTGCTGCGTGCAGGCTTTCTCTACTTGTGGTGAGCAGGGGCTACTCTTGGTTGCGGTGCTAGGGCTTCTCATTGTGGTAGCTTCTCTTGGTGCAGAGCATGGGCTCTAGGCACCCGGGCATCAATAGTTGTGGCACGCGGGCTCAGTAGTTGTGGGACATGGGCTTAGTTGCTCTGCGGCATGTGGGATCTTCCTGGACCAGGGATCGAACCTGTGTCGCCTGCATTGGCAGGTGGATTTCTAACCACTGCGCCACCAGGGAAGTCCCATGTTGCCAGTTTCGATTCACTAATACTTTGTTAAGGATCCTTTTTTACATTTATCAGAATATTGATTGATAATTTTCATTTCAGGTTTTGCATAAGTTATGGTAGACTCATAAAATAGGTTGAGAATTCCCTCAAATTTTGAAGGAATTTGCAGAAGTTGGGTTTTATTTCTTCCTTATATGTTTGATAAAATGCAATCAGTGAAGCCATCTGGGTTGGATCATTTTTGTGAGTTTTTTTTATAATACATTCAATTTATTTAATAGATATAGGACTATTCAGATTTTGTTTCATCTTGCGTCAGTTTGAGTAAATTGTGTATTGTGAGGAATTTGTCCATTTCATCTAGTGTTGTTGTTCTGTTGTCTGCGAATTCTGACATTAGGATTTTCTTGGAGTTGGTTTCTGTTGATTGTTTTTTTTCTTTGCCTATGATTACATTTTCTTGTTACTTCACATGTCTGGTAATTTTCAGCTGTATACAGTTCGTTGTGGATCTCTTATTTCCTACTGAACACCACTGCTTTATGTTCTAATTGGTACTTAACTTGATTCTATTCAGTCTCTACAGTTCATTTCTCCTGTTGTGAAAAGCAGTTGAAATCTCTGCTTTTTTCCTCCACTTTTTGCTTTATGCTTTCAGGCTCATTGGAGTTTTTCCTATGCATTGGAGTTTTTCCTATACATGCAGTATTTATCTAGAATTCGGGCAGAGTTTATGTGCAGGTTTGGGGGCTCCTCTGTGTCTCCCTCTCTCTTGGGATATCCTTCTTACTTTCTAGCCATGAAAAGTTTTCGGCAGTTCTGAACTCCATCATCTGACTCCTTAAGCCAGCAAGACTATGATTTTTTTTGTCTAAATTTTTATCCACACTAATCTCAAGGAATGGAGGAGCCCCTCAAGCAAAAAGCCATATAAAAGTGCAAATCTCATCCAGTGCAGTTCCCTTCTTTCAGGGGCCAACTTCCCCCCAGTTTCTGCTTGCTTTTGGTGCTTTCCACTGCCTTCAAATAGTTTTTTTTTAGTATTTTGTACAGAATTATAATTTTATGTATGGGAAAGTTAGTCTAATACAAGTCTCCCTACAATCACTGGAAGTGGAACTCTGCTAGGCATATGTTTTAATGTATAGATCTAAAATTGTTCAAGCTTTATAAGTCACTTAGTTTTGTTATTTGTTAATTTAATTACTCATAACAGATTAAGAGGAGTAGAAGTTTCATCTGCCTTTGTGGTTGAGGAAACAATGGTTTAAACCAGGTGAGCTCCAGTCACCTATAAACATAGCTAAACCTTTTTTCCAAGTAAATTTATGGAACTTTAAGCTAGAGGGGACTTTGGAAGTTGTCTAGTATTATACCCATTTGTCGTCAGATTAGAAAACAGGTCATTTTTTGAGTCAGGGGCAGAGCCAGGGCCAGTAGCGGAATTTCTTTATTGCCAATTTTATGATGCTTCATATTTTGTTTCTTTCTTGTCACTCAAGAATGTACTGGAGTTCTTTTAAAAAATCTATTATTAGTACCTGGTGAGGGGGTAAGAACTGTTGGACAGGAGGGTTTAAAACTCTCTAAGAACGGAAAAGGGGAGTATCTTCCATCTGGTGGAAACTTCATGTGCCATTGGGGAGTGCAGGGAAGCTATACCTCTTGAACTTGTTGTGTTAACTCCCTTGGAGAAGCTACCTCCATAGCTTCTGTATCCTTTGACATGGAGAAACTTTCTTTAATTATTGGCATTCTGTTCACATTGTCTTACTGATGTTATAACCATGCACCTACCACTGTATTTTCTTATAGGTATGTTTTTGCTTATGCCAGTTTTTCTGCTTGGCATTTTTTTTTTTCCCTTCCGTCTTTGTTGGTGAAAATCTTTCATGACCCTCAAAGCCAAGTTTTAGTATCACCTCCTTGGTATTTTCCCACATCACAGTCTTACAAAGTTAGAATGAATTCTCTTGTCTCTAATATTACATCACTTTCATGCCTTTGCTTCCTTGAGGCTTTATATTGACTAGTTATTACATAGACCCATTATTTTACATTCTCCATTATAAACTCCCTGAGGGCAGGAAACTTGTCCAGTATAATTATATTTCTTTCCCATATAGGGTCTACCAGTACCTTGAACATAGTAGGCTCTTAATCTGTTTTTGACGAATGAATAAGGAAGAGGAAGAAGACAATTCTAGACATTCAAGTAGCAGTATGTCACAGATTTCAGGGCAAGGAACTCAATTTGGGACAGCTGAAGCAAGGCAGGGCATATAGAATAGATCATCACAGTTGTGAAAGCAGCCTGTACCTAGTATAGAGTTTTGGGATTCCCGATCAGGTCATACATCTGGTGTGTTTTTGTGTGTAGGAACTAATGGGGTAGGAATTAGTAGAACTGACTAAATGGTTATTCCTGGCAGAGGTGGCTGGGCAGAACCCTCTTAGTCCCAGAATAGGTGAGTATATAAGTTATCTAAACCAGGTAAGTGGGACACTATAGTGAAAATACAGTAGTGGTCATAGTTCTGGAAGGTTTATCCATATTTTAAGGGTAATTTTAGCTTTACTCTTAGAACTGAGAAGTGCTTCTGAGTTCATGAAACTTAACTTTTCAAGCTTATAAGAAGAATCTTTTCTGATGGGTTTCTGATGGATCATTTATTGTAACTAAAATCTAACTGTATAAGGCATGACTGTTTCATTATTTAACAGCTCTGAGCACTAGTGGTCTTTGTTTTGCCTTCCTGAGCAGTATAAAACAAGTTCTGTTTTCCATGTGATAGGCCTTCAGATATTTCAAGGTCACTATGGTGTCTTCCCTAAAACCTTCTTTTTAAGCAAAGTGTTCTCTTTTCTTTAATTCGTTTATTGTATGACATGGTTTCTAGCTCTCTCATACGTAATCTTGTCCTACTATTGAAATATCTCAGTTTGTCTTAGAATGTGATGCCCAGAAGTAACGTAACAATGTATTTATTATACTTTCCCATCACTAGTTTGTAAAAGTTTGTGCTTTCTCATACCATAGCCATCACTGGGTGTTATTCTTTTTGTTTGTTTGTTTGGTTTTTTGTTTGTTTGTTTTAGTTTTTATTGGAGTATAGTTGATTTACGGTGTTGTGTTAATTTCTGCTGTACAGCAGGGTGAATCAGTTATACATATACATATATCCACTCTCTTTTACATTCTTTCCCCATATAGGTCATTACAGAGTATAGAGAAGAGTTCCCTATGCTATACAGTAGGTTCTTATTAGTTATCTGTTTTATATATAGTAGTGTGTATATGTCAATCCCAGTCTCCCAATTTATCCCTCCTTCCCCCTGCTTCCCCCCCTTTTTAGTTTTTTCCATTATATTGCTATTTTATTTTACATTTCTTTGTTACTGAGGCTTAACTTTATTGTTACTGCTTTTAGCCATTGCTTTCCTCAAATAAATTGCTTGTTCTTATCCTTAGTCAGTTTTTGTATTGAAGCCTACGTCTTTAGTCAAGTTCATAAATTGTATATGTTCTTATTTATTTGTAAGAACTTTTTATATATTCCGGATACTGTTATTTTATTGATTGTTTTGTCACTGTTGCAGCTATTGATATTTTCCTGATTTGTTTATGCCTTTTAACTTTAGTTTTGTCTTGGCAAAGGTTTTTAAGTGTTACATATTCTGCTGTATCAAACTTCTCTTCCAAGGAGGCCATTGACGTCATACTTAGAAACTTTTGCCCTGTTTTCTTTGAGCATCATTATGATTTTAAAAACTTGTGTTATGGAAGTCATATATGAGTTCTTTTTATAAAAGACCAAAGCCGCAAGTAAATAGAGTACCATATAATTCCTCCACTATTATTTTCCTTCTCAGAAATAATAGTGTCAAGTGTGTTGTGCCAGTATAAAGTCAAATTTTTCCTCAAATATTTGAGAACCAGAAAGATACATGCCAACTGTAAGTAGTATTTGTCTCTTGCCCAGAGATTGGGATTCAAGAAAATTGGGCAGGGCACAGGAATAGGAATAATTGAAGAAATGAGATTTCTGTGCTCTATTCTGTATAAACATTTGGATCTTTCTGTTTTGTCTCATTTTCCATAAATGGCATCATAATCACTTAACAATATGTCTTAGAGATTTGTCTATGCTGTTGCAACATGGTAACTCAGAAAAGAATGACTACTTTGATAGAACTTGCTTCTAGTGAACCTATTCTTATTTCTCATCCATCTATTTTTCTCATTTTTAAGAACTCATATACTGTCAGTTTAGTCCAGTGGTTAAGAGAATGGAACTTCAAGTCTTGGCTTTGCCTTTTACTACTGACTGGGGGCAAAATACTCAGTCTTAATATGCCTTAAATTTCTCATCTGTAAGATGGAGATGATAATAATGTCTGTTTTATATGGTTGTAAGACCATATAAAAGATCATAATGTTTGATTAGCTTTTATCACAGTACATGGGATATACTAAGTAGTTAATAAACAGTAGCTGCTATTGCTACTTAATATGTTATAGGATATTGCTAACTTTGACATCAAGTTTACTAATATTTAATATTTAGGCTCACCTATTGTTTTCTCCTATAAAAACAGTTAAGGATCCTTGCCCATACAGGATTTATTTTGTTTTGTTTTTAATACTCTTCTGATGCTCTGTATTTCTCAAAGATTATTGATGCTAACTGGAACTCAAAGTGATAACTTACTATCTTCTCAGCACCTTTGGACATCAGTGTTTGCATTATGATGGCTCTCTTGTGAGAAGACAAGTGTAAAAGAGGAGTTAGTATTCCTTTTCTGTTGTCTGGCCTGGATATTGTGCTCTCTTCCTCAGTCTTCATCTTTTATCATTTTAAAAGTTATGAGTGTCTTTAACAATTTTTAAAAATTAGTTTGTTTTTCTGTATTTGCTCTCTATAATGAAACTGCTATCTTTTCCAACACTTTTTCTTAAATTAAATGAATTAGTGCTACAGCAACAAGTATGTATATTTTTTTTCTTCCTCACTCAGGATTGGGTAAGGCCAAATGATAGTTGCATTTTAATCCTGTGGTTGACTAAAAATGTTTGCCATGTAAGAACACTAATTTCCTTATCTTCCACATTTGCAAACTAAGACATTCTATCTAAAATTCATGTGTCAAGGAATAGAGGCTTAAGTATATTTTTTAATGTTATGATATCAACCAATAGAAAAACTAAAAATGAAAATAAAAGTAGTAAAAATTGGGAAGAAAGGTGAAGGGGAACAATTTTTCACCTTCATAGTGGGAAGTCAGTTGATACGGTCACAGGTGATAAGAAAAAGAGCTATAATGCCAGAAGTATTAAAAGTGGCTGTTTTTGACAAGTGGAATGGTGAGGGTGTGGGGGGGTTGTGTGTGAATGGTGGAAGAGACAGTTTATTTTTAAGTCTTACATTCTTTCATCTGTTACTGAATTATTGTTACTTTGTGCATGTATTAGTTAATAGTAATAATAAACTGTATCCTGCATGATACCAGTTTATGAAAATAAAAAGCATAGTTCTGTATATTGATATAGGTGTAAAAATTGATTGGAAGGAAATATACCAAAATATTAAAAGTGGTTATCTCTGGGTAGTGGGTTGTTTTCTTCATTATATTTTTCTGTATTTTGTAAAATTTCTGAAGTTGAATGTGTAACTTTTATAATCAGAAAAGTATTATTAAGGAAAAATATATAGGATTGTCATACATTTGGCATCAGTATGACTATTGTTTATTTATACAAGTGCTATGACTTTTTTTTACTTAAAGGAATTAGAGAACCATATTCTCTATATGTTTTAAATGTATTAGTAAGGCAAGCATTCTGCTAAAAATAACTGAATAAGGAGGTAGCCAACAGTAACAAAGGCAGGTTTATTTATTTTACCTAAGAATGGTAAAGGTGGGCAGTTGCTGGTTGTTTATCAGATAAGGATAAAATCACCAAAGATTCAAGCTCTCTCTGCTTCTTTACCTTTAGTTTGTTGGCTGTTCATTCCTGCAGTTGTTGCTTCAAGGTTTCAAGATGGCTTTCAGTCTGTAGTGGGAGGTGGCCAGGGTAAAAGGTATTGGGAATTGATACTGCATTAGCGAACCAACAATGTGTGCCACAAAAAGTATTGAGATACATATATATAATTATAATGTTTGTACTTCAGTTCTTAGATTTCTAGCAGAGACAATTTCCAACCTTTATAGAAGTCAGATTGAAAATTTGGCACACAGCATCCTCTAAAATTTACCCCTGTGGAGATTATTCTAAAATATAGCGATTTTTTTCTGTTCGTAGGAGTATTAGACTTGTGCTTCCTTCTTAAAAAAAGGGTAGTTCGGGCTTCCCTGGTGGCGCAGTGGTTGAGAGTCCGCCTGCCGATGCAGGGGACACGGGTTCGTGACCCGGTCCGGGAAGATCCCACATGCCGCGCGCGGAGCGGCTGGGCCCGTGAGCCATGGCCGCTGAGCCTGCGCGTCCAGAGCCTGTGCTCCGCAACGGGAGAGGCCACAACAGTGACAGGCCCGCGTACCGCAAAAAAAAAAAAAAAAAAGGGTAGTTTGGTATTCTGAGTTGATAGTGAATTAGGAAGTATGTTTGTAAAATGATCCTCAATTTGACTTGATTCTCCTTGCAGAATCCAAATTTCAGTTTCTAGCCAGTTTTCTGAGGATTGTGAGTTTTTAGTGTATCAAATCAATTATATAAAGGTTTTCCTTTTTGTTTTTAAGTCAGTATGCAATGAAATCGGTAGTCACAGGTTTTATAGCTGATGATTCCAACTCTACCAACCCCAAAAGACTCAAATTACATCGTTCAAAGTGTTAGGTTTTATATTTACTTGGATTTTTTCATCCATATATTTTAATGAGTACTACCCCTTATTTTCTTATTCCTCTGTCACTGACTTCTTTAAAAAAATTTTTAATGCAAATTTATATAGCTTTCAGGGTGATATTTATGGCTTTCAGCATTAAAATGGTGCTGAATAAAAATACATTACTATCAAATTAGACTTGTTTGTAAAAGTTTAGGTCTTAATAGTTGTGTTTATCAATGAATTGATAAACTTCTTTTTTGTTAATTTTTCTTACCAGTTACCCAGAGATACTTATTTAGCCCCAAGCAATTTTATCTTAGTCTAAAAAGGTGTTACCACTTTATGCTTCTGAGGAGTGAAAACTTGTTCCTGTAAAATAAGTGAGCATATTTATTTCTAGTACTTGGATAAACTCATTTCTTTAATCAAATTAGAGAAGTATGTACTGGAGACTGGGGAGGATATGGAGATGCAGGTCACCTGCCTTCATAGAGTCTAGAGTCTAAGTGGGGGAAGAGACTCTTTAAGATGAGTTAATTTCCTCATCTGTATTATGGGGATAATAATAGTTCTTACCTTATGAAAATTATTGTGAGGATTGAGTTAAATCATGTGAAAGGCTTTGAATTACGCCAGGCACATAGTATGTGCTTCATAAATGTTAGCTGCTTTTACTATTATTATTAAAAAATAGAGATTTGTACAAAGTGCTTTGGGGGCACAGACTAGGCAGGGATTGACTCCCTGGAAAAGGGAGGGGAGTGATAAAATTTTTACCTACCTTCAATTCTGCTTCATAGTTACCTTGTTTATCTTTGCTATTGAATACCTACTGCATAGTAAGTCCTCAAAGGAAGGAATCAGAGAAGTTACACAAGTGAAATTTTCTTAAAACATCTTCAAGTAGATGCCAGTAAAATTGGAAGATGTAGCATTAAAATTTATCTCAGTCTTCTATGCCTGATTTAATCCTAGGATAGAATTTAGAATATTTTTTCAAATAAGTAAATAACAGAGGATAATTTAAGGAATAGAAAAGCTATTATTTTTAACCAGGCTTTTGAAACAAGCTGGGTTTTCAAATAGTTTAAGATAATACTTTCTAGAAAGGACTTGGGATGCAAGTATCTTACGCTTCAGACTAGACACATAGCTATATATTTTGACAGAAGTACTGTGTCGTTTTAGAGCAGTATAGCTACATTGGTTATCTGCCGCTATATAACAGATTACCCGACACTTAGTGGTTTAAAACAATGATTTATTATTTTTCATGATTCTGTGGTTTGACTCAGTGGTTATTCTGGTGATCTCAATTGGGGTCACTCAGTTGACTGCATTTAGAGGGTAACTAGGCAGAACTGGGAGATCCCAGAAGGCTTTGCTCCCATATTTGGGTCCTTGGTGCTGAATGTTGACTGGGAGTACCTTGGTTCTCCTTCCTGTTGCCTTTCTTCAGCAGGACAGCCTGAACTTCAGAGCATTTGGCTGGCTTCTGAGAATGCAAACTACCAGCCCTACTAAAGGCTAGAACCAGAGCTGGCACAGCATTTGTTCTAATACATTTTATTGGTCAAACAAGTCACAAGGCCAGCCTAGATTCAAGAGGAGGAGAAACAGAGTCCCTCTCCTGATGAAGAGTGGCAAAGAATTTGTGCCCCCTTAATCTACAGTCGTAGCATGGTGCATTATTTTTGATTGGCTATTTGCATTCTACCTTCCATGATTTATCCCTTATGTTTCTTGCCTTATGTTTTACCTTTTTATTTTTTCTTTCGTCCTCAGTGAATTTTTGTAGTTTGTCTTCTGTTTCACTGATTTAAATTTCTGTTCTTTTGGTACAGTGTGGATTTTAGTTCAGCCTTTGCTTTTACTTTGCCTGTATGCATTTCTTTTCTAGTTTTCTTTTAATATATCCTACATTTTAGCCTTCTCCCTTTTCTTTGCGCCTTTTATCTTTAATTTTATGGAATCTAAATCTTCATTCACAACATAAATCATAGGTGTGGTAGCTGGGCTAGAGTCAGTGTCAGAAACACTGGGGTGGTGTCTACCAGGTTTTGTTATTGACAGTAGGACTCTGAGTCTTTGGTTTAGGAATCTAGTGGAAGATGACTAGATAGCCCCTTTTGACAGAGACAACCCTTCAGCTTTTGATAATCACTGCTGAGTTTTTTTTGTTTTTTTTTTTGTGGTACGCGGACCTCTCACTGTTGTGGCCTCTCCCGCTGTGGAGCACAGGCTCCGGACACGCAGGCTCAGTGGCCATGGCTCACGGGCCCAGCCGCTCCGCGGCATGCGGGATCCCCTGGACCGGGGCACGAACCCGCGTCCCCTGCATCGGCAGGCGGACTTCCAACCACTGTGCCACCAGGGAAGCCCCAATCACTACTGAGTTTTTACATGTTGTAAAAATGGTTTCAGCTGGTTACCCATAAAATTGTAGTGAAATTATAAATTGCTTAAATTTTGTGATTTAAAACACATAAGATAAATGCTAGTTTAGAAAGCATTTCAACCTGTGCATAACTTAAGTAAACTCAAGTAAAGCCTTTTGATGACTGCAGCTGTGGTAAACATGCTGCCTGCAATCTCAGGAGAGATCCTGGTCCAGAACCACCTGACTATGCCCCTCCTGTCCCATTGAAACTGTGCAGAAGTTTACTGTATTTGAAACGCGAACTTTTGGGGTAGTTATATAGAAATTGTACAGATTTTGGTATCAAAAGTGGTTTTATTTTGCCATAACAACAACCTGAAATGGAGGCCTGTCTTTAGAACTCAGTGGTGGACACAGTCTAGAAAGATTTTGAGGCATTAGTGAAAGCCTGAAAAGCCTTGAATAGATTGTTAGTAGAAGTTTGAGGCCTTTGAGAAAACTGTGGGTAAGAGCTTAAAGAAAAGTAAGAAAAATGTTATCAGCAATTTGAGGAAGGAGATTCTTGTTCTGTAGTGGCAGAAAGTTTAGGAACTCTGTCACCGGCAATAAAATGAGAAGCAGGAAAATGTACACAATGAACTAGGTGATCTAGCTAAGGGAATTTTGTAAGCAGAATGTTAAAAATATTCCTGGTTTCTTCTTGCTGCTTATATATAAAATGTAAAAGGAGAGGGACCAATCAAAGGAAGTACTGTTAAACAAAAAGGAGCGTGGAACTGCTGAGTTTGAAAATTCCTAGCTTCTTCATTTGACCAGTGTTGCTTAAATTAAGGAGTAGATTCTGGGAAACAGCAAATCCAAGACACTCTCAGGAAAACATGTTCTACAAATGAAGCTGAGGATGTGACTTTAAAATCCTTTAAAACCTCAGAAAGATCCAAGGTGTTGTCTCAAAGACCTCTTGAGTCAAACAGTAGGGGTTCTAAGAGCATTTAGAGAGTTGTCCCTCAGCAGTCTCATCAGAGGCCTACGATATAGAAGGAAGGGCTTATCTTGAAGAGATTTATGGATATGGCCTTTGTCTCACAATGGAGTAAACTGTGATAAGATTCTCAGGAGATCCACAAAGTTTCTTCTCTCTTCCTCCCTTTCCCCTCGTTTTCTTTCTTTTAATGAGAGTGAATTGGCCAAAACACTGTCAGCTTGCACTGGACTTGGACAAAGACAGTACAAACAAAAAGCAGCCTTTGGATCCCTGAACCTCTGCAGGCGGGAAGCATGTTGAGAAAACTGCACAGCTGCAAACATGGGCCATCCTTTATGGAAAAGAAAGGATGACTTGGAAAGCAGAACCAAGAGCCTAGAGGACAGAAACAGGCCTTAAATTCTGATCCGGGATTGCCTGTACTGTGCTGGATTTCAGAATTGCTATGAGCCAGTGACTCCCATCCACCTCCTGCTTTCTCTCTTTTGAGCAGCAGTGCTATAGTAGTTTCCCTGTGCCTTTTGTGCCTTTGGTCCTGAGTTCCTGACCCACAGAAACTGTGAGATGATAAAGGCTTATTGTTATTTTAAAGCTCTAAGTTTTGTGGTAATCTGTTATGCAGTGATAGATAACTAATGCAGTGACAAGTTGAAATTGGCAGGCTGAGAACAGAACCCTGCAGACATTTCAGCCCTGGAAGTGGGGGAGAACATGAACACAGAGGGAAAATAAGACCTCTGATTTCAAAGGTCTTCATCTGTTAGAATCATGGGCTGACTGTTTGTCATTGGAAAAAGATGTAAAGTCAAGAATATTAATGTGTGTTCTGTTAAACAGTGGAGAAAGGAGTTATCAATAATTATTGCTAAGGACTAGAATTTTATGTGTAAAATGGGGAAGAACTCTACTTATGTTACCTTTAGTTTTACCATTTAACCTTGTTTCTTAGTAAGCAAAGTTGTTTACATAGTGTATATTCTCAGAGGTCAACTTATTAATTTTGTATAAAAGTATTTAAAATAAATAAATCTTAGATACAGTAGGGCTCTATACTCAGCTTTTATCAGTTTACTTATCTTTAAAGTGAATGAAAAGAAGAGGAAATTACTTTCACTCTTAACTCTTTATTTGAAAATTTTGAAAATTTTAGTTATACAGAAAAGGTAAAAGTTACAGAGTTAATGAGCATGTAAACATCCTTAATGTTTCACCACATTTGCTTTATGTGTGCTTTTTTCCCCACCTTTGAAGGTACACTTGCTAAAACTTGCATATATTTAAGGTATACAATACAATGTTTTGATATATGTGTACATTGTGAGATGATTACCATAATTAAGCTAATTAACATATTCATCACCTCACACAGTTACAATTTTACTTTTTTTTTTTTTTTTTTGGTTGAGTCATTTGAAAGGAAGATGCAGATGTTGCTCCATCCCTTAGTTCTGTTAGCCCAAATCTCCAAGAATGAGGTATTTATAACTATCATTAATACAACTAAGAAAATTAATACATTCAGCAATCATATCTAATATGGCAGTCCAATAAAGCTTTTATATGTTTTTAAAAATCTAGGATCTATACAGTATATTTGCTTATGTCTCTAGTCCATTTTATTCTGGAATAATAAAAATGTGACATTATGTTGCTTTCTATGACATTGATTCTAATTTTCTTTGAGGATTCTATGCATCATGTTGCCTTGTAGAATATTCCACATTCTGAATTTGTCTAATTTTTCTTTATTATTACATCCAGGTTGAACCTTTTTTGGTGAAAATACTGTGTAGATGATGTATAGTTGATCAAGAAGGTGACTTCTGGATCGCTTCACTATAGATATGTTTTTTTCCCCATTTACAAACCTGTGGGGTCATAATTCCCAACAACTTTTCACTTTGGTTTTAAACTTCCATTGGTGCCACTGCCTGAATCAATTTTTACATTGTGAATTCCAAAGGAAAATTCCTTTGTAATGGCCATATAATATATCCATATTCGCAGTTCCCTGCAAAAAATAAAATTCCTTAGCACCACTGAAAGAATCCACTGTTGTTTTTTCTTGTTAATAATAAATACGTTATTTGGACTGTGGATTTGAATATATTTATTGTCTTGAGTTCCATGTACGTTTATTTTTCTTAATGAAGAATTTTGAAAAACTTCGATTTAATTTAAAACAATAAATTAATAACAGATCTGTTGGATAGTTTTTAGAATTTCTAACAGTGAGGCTCATCGAACAGTTGTGCGATACTTTTTGAATACCAGCTACAGTGTAAGGAGTCACACCAGATAGTATAATGTACTTAACATTAAAAACTGTAGGCCTCAAACACTTATCCAGATAAGTTGAGAAGGTAAGACACATCTGCATATAAAAATAGAATAATATTCACAGCAGGAAAGCATATATGCTGAATCACTGGTATAGTCAGTAAATGATTTTTGTGTTCAGGAAACAGTCACTTTGAACTTTGACATGAGCAAAAGTGGTGTAGGTATATGAAATGTCTTAGGATGTCACTGACATTCTGAACCTGGGCTTTTTTTTTTTTTTTTGTGGTACGCGGGCCTCTCACTGTTGTGGCCTCTCCCGTTGCGGAGCACAGGCTCCGGACGCGCAGGCTCAGCGGCCATGGCTCACGGGCCCAAGCCGCTCCGCGGCATGTGGGATCTTCCTGGACCGGGGCACGAACCCGTGTCCCCTGCATCGGCAGGTGGACTCTCAACCACTGCGCCACCAGGGAAGCCCTGAACCTGGGCTTTTGAAACATATATTCCAATAAATAATCTAGTGCCTACCATGTTGTAGCAAGAAGAAGCAAAAAGAATAAAACATGTCTCTTGCCCTGAAACACTATCATTGAGGATGATACTGTACTATCACAGGGATGTATACTATATAAAATCATTAAAAATTCTATAATAAAGGTATCTACTTAGTGCCAAGGCTGTATAGGAGAGAGAACTAGGAATTCACATTGCCTGGGAAGTGGGTGTGTGACAGGAAAGGCTTCACAGAGTAAGTGGCATTTGAGTCTGAGGGGAAGTTTTTAGATTGAGAATGGAAGAGTATTCTAGGCAATAGAAGATGGGCCCAAATGCCCAGAGGTGTGATAGTGTGTGGCTTGGTTTTAGAGCCTGGTGATGCCATTTCAGGAAATTCAGAAGTGGTCCTGGTTTGGGGGAGGGGATGATAGAAATGGTTGTTCAGCCTTTCGTGTGTGTAATTTTTTCTCATACAGGAGAACAACACAGTTGAATTTTAATGGTATGTATAATTTTTCAAAAAAAGTATACAGCAAACAGTGGACTGAAGAATGAACCCGGGAAACACTTAACTCTACTAACAATAGAGGAATGGGAGGAAAAGGTGACCTCCTTAGGGAAGTACAAAAGGCGTTATTTATTAGGAAGGAAGAAAGCTAAAACAGTAATGTCATTAGAACCAGTTGACAAGAAATTTTACAAGAGGATGGTTAATATCACAACAGAGTGTACAAAGGAAATGAAAAAATTTAAAGAGACCATTGGATCTGACAAATAATTTTGTGAATTCAGTTTCAGTGATTTGGGGGAGGGAGTTGGAAGCCACTTTTCTGGGGAAAAAGAGAATGATTGATGCTTAAATACTGGATTTAAACCATTTGTTCGAAAACTTTGGCAGTGAAAAGTAGGGTAGCAATAGAATGAGTACAGTTTGGTCAAGTGAAATTTCTTTTAAAAGTTAGAGAAAGCCTTGTACATGTATGATGGCAGAGTGGAACATGCCAGTGGGAAAGGACATACTACAAGTTGGCAGAGCATAATTGATGGAGCAAAGGGTTGGGAAGAGATGAGAACATAAGAGAAAGGATTAGCCTTGGAAAGGAGGAGAGGCAAGCTTCTAGTTGGTCCAAAGGGAAGGAAGTGATCATGAAGGAAGAACAGAAAAGGAAGGATTATTAAGGAAGAGAAGTGTAAAAAAGGAACTTACATGTGGTGCTATTACATTCTCTGTGAGTTTGGATAGAGCAAAATCATTTTGGTTTTTGAATTTTCTATTTGATTTATGTATTCCAGGAGCATTAATAGAGGAATTATCCATCCAGCGTAATCTAAAGTTGGAGAGCGGCATGGCAGAAGGCTAAAAGGCAAAGGGGTAGACACATGGTATTTTCTACCATTAGAAACATTTTAATACAAAGAAAATATTGAACATCAAAATACTCTAATATTTAAAAATGCAATTGTTGTTAATACGTAAAGATTTAAAACCCTGTTTAGGAACACAATATTACTGGGTTTAATTTAAAAAATTTTGTTAGTATATAAGTTTAAAAGTATATATAGATAAAATTACTAATCCAATGTTTAAAATTTTGTGGCTTTTTTTAAACTAAGGACTTTATGAGAATAATTAGGACTTTTAAAATTCTAAGCAACAACAACTCAACACAAACTTAAGCAATGAAGGAAAAATTAAAAGAGGGGATGGATTTATTAGATTATGTAAATGGGGAATCCAAGATGGACTCATTTCAGGTATTCCCGAATCCAGGAATCCTGGTGATGATGTCAGGTGTTCTTTCTTCTGCTCCATTCTGCTGTTTTCCATCTGTGATGTTCTCATTTTCAAGCAAGGTTCTGCTCTGTAGTAGGCATGTGGTTACTAGAAGCCCCAGGGCAATATCATCATGGCTCACTATCCGAAAGGAAGATAGGCTTTTTCCCACCAGCCATATAGCAGATACCAGAGTAGATTGTGTCATTTTTTCACCCCTAATTATCACTGTAGCCAGGGGTATACTCTGCTAGTATAGAGCCTGGGTTATGTGATCATTTCTTGAAGGAGGTCACAATAACTGTGAGCTGAAGGGGTGGTGGCTCAAAACTTTGGCACGTTTCCTTCTAGTTGTATGTATGTATGTATGTGTGTGTGTGTGTATGTAATTTGTTTTGTAACAAACCAAGTAGTGTAATGAATGCCTTGTGTCAAATTCCTTAGGAAAGAATCAGCCTTTGATTGCTTATATAAATGAGTCTTAACAGCTTTTTAAGTTTATGATTTCATAAAGATACTGTAGAAGCCTTTTCTTTTTTTACAAGTAAAAGTGTTTTCTATGCTATATATCACAGTATTTCCAGGCCTTCACAAAAATGGAGCAGTCGTTCATGGGTTGACTTCAATAGTAGCAAAACAAACATTGTGTGATGCTGAAAAGACCTGGATGTGTATCTAGCAGGAGTCCTGAGTTTTAATCTTAACTCTTTCAGTAACTAACTGTATGTAAACAACACATAAAACTACTTACACCACTGGGGCTGTAAGAATAGATAGGTGGATTAGAGATCTTGTGAAGCTCTAAATTTCTGCTATTTTTAATAGAGTAATTTGGGTTACAGAAAAATGTTACATAGGAGGAATCTTAATATACTGTAAAGAAAATTAATGATCCTAGTTTTCATGTTAGACAGACTTGGATATGAATTCCAGCTCCTCTACTCACCAGCTGTGTAAACTTGGACAGATTGCTAAACCTTGTCTCCTCATGTAAAGAATGGAAATAGTAATAATAATAATAATACCACCTGATTTGAAGTGTAAGGATAGAAATGCATTTGATTTCTGCTCAGTAAACTTTTACTTTTATTAGTTTCTGTAAAGTCCCCTACAAGCTCCAAAATTTGATATTTGGAATTATTTTTGTTACATGAATGTTCATTTCTTCCATCATAACTTTTCTGATAAATTCTATCTAGGAAAATTACTGTTAAGTTACAAATGTATAGTTATAAATGTATATTTATAACAGCTGCATTATGCCTGTGACATGCTTCCCTTTGAGACCATGTAGTAGAGAATTCATATGGACCATTTCATAACAGGATTTGAGCACTTAATGGTTAGCTGTCTTACCAAGAGTTAGGCTTAGTAGGAGATTGTATTGGAATATACCTGATAAAAGGCAAATTATGCTAGCAAAAATGAGGCATACAAACTTAAGAAAATTCTGACTAGGCCATTGGAAATAAGCTGTGGACTTGGGATCTACTAAGATTCCCAAAATCAAGCTAGATAGATATCACTTAAGATTATTGTAGAGATTAAAGGGCTTAAGCCCTTTAAGCATAGTATTTTTCTTATACATTAGCTACTACTACTGTTATTTTTATCTTCTAAGTATTTTTATCTTCTGAGTATGTTTCCTCATGATCAGCAAACCACATTTAGTCGAGAACAAATGCCATGGAAAATCCAATGCAATTTTTTTTTTTAACAATTTGGCAGTTTCTTTCTTTCCCTTTTTTTAAATTAATTTATTTTTGGCTGCATTGGATCTTCCTTGCTGCGTGCGGGCTTTCTCTAGTTGCGGCGAGCGGGGCCTAGTCTTCGTTGCAGTGCGTGGGCTTCTCATTGCGATGGCTTCTCGTTGCAGAGCACGGGCTCTGGGCGCACGGGCTTCAGTAGTTGTGGCATGCAGGCTCCAGTAGTTGTGGCACGTGGGCTCAGTAGTTGTGGCTCACGGGCTCTAGAGCACAGGCCCAGTAGTTGTGGCTCATGGGCTTAGCTGCTCCATGGCATGTGGGATCTTCCTGGACCAGGGCTTGAATCCGTGTCCTCTCTGCATTGGCAGGCGGATCCTTAACCACTGCGCAGGGAAGTCCTCCAATGCAGTTTTTATCTAAGGAGTCTACTGGAACCTTCAATCGAAAAACAAAACCCCCACAAAACTGAAGAAGCTCATCCAAAATCCCAAACTAGGGTTTTATTTTTTTTCTTATTTTGCTTTAGTTCCTGAAATAATTTTTCATGAGAAATTTTTTAGTATTCATTCAACAAATATTTATTCATTATGGACTAGGTACTGAGGAAAAGAGCAGTGAACATAGATAGATAACATACTTTATATTAAGAAAAAAAGCCAGTGGCTCATTTAAATTTTATTTTATAATAGCTGTGTAGTTGCAAAATAAAATTGAAGCTATAAGATTAATTAAGGCTTTAGTATACCAATGACTTTTCGGTAGGCTAGATGGAAAGAAACTTGTTTAACTTTGTTTAATTTGGTGTTTCTGAAACTTTTTGACCTATTTTCCCTTTTTTTCTCCCCCACTGAACCCACTTTCAGAGATAATGGTATATAAGTAGGTTTCTTTAACTGGAAGTGAACAATATTAGGTTAACTATGTGATATTTGTAGGGCAGAAACGGTTGCATATCAACATTTGTAGTTCATCTTATACTAATTGGATTACTCTGTCCTGATTTGCCTGGGACAGTTCTGGTTTATGTCCTGTTGCTCCAGTGGGATTATTTATAGTCTTCTCTTTAAATCTCAGAAGTGCCCTGGTTTGGATGATAAATTTTTTGGTCCCCCTCTAGCTAACACTTTTGAACCACTTATTATGTGCCAGGCAGCATTCAACCCTGTGAGGTTGGTACTATTTTATCTTTCTTTTTTAAAAATGAGTAAGCTGAGGTACAGAGAGGTTAAGTCTTAAGATTACACGCCTAGTAAGTCATGGGGTCAGGATTCAGATGCAGGCACACTGGTCCTAAAGGGTGTACTCCTAGCCATTATGTCTTGTGACACAAGAACGCTTTGCGAATATGCTTAAGGGAAGAGGGGGAGGACAGAACTCTGGAGAAAAAGCAAGTAAAGGGAATAGAAACTTGGAGATATGGCAGAGAGTAGGAATTAAAATTTGTTGAAATTGATTTATTTCCTCTAATTATCCTCATCCTCTTTTTAACTAGAAAGAGGTATTTTCCTTTTCACTGTTTAATAAGTGCCCCGAAGTATTAGACAGTTTTCTCTTGAAATATAGTGAAAGAGCATTTATTTAAAGCAGTTTGTTTACATGTACTTTGTTTTTAAATTTAGGGATATCTTCTTTTTCCTTAAGTAACAGAAATCACACTTTTGAAAAGGCTTTTAAAAAGCTATCAACTTATTTATGACAGTTTCTTCATAGATCTAAAAGTTAATTTTAGGTAGGGAATTTATGGAGCTTGCTTTTTTTTAACCTACCTTATTGCCATATTTTAATGTTGTCCTATTTCTACCTCATATCATATTGACTCCAGCCTAGCTCTGTCCCCCTTTATCCCATCTGGAAGTTAAGGAGTGCTAAAGTATATTTTTGCTTCACTGACTAATAATTTCTAGAACTATGAATTTATTATTGTCTACAACTGTAGTTAACAGTTTGATTTTTACAACCACACCTTTAAGGTAAATGTACAGTTCTTAGAATTTTAAATGTAAATATTTAATGAAATTGAATAAAACAAAACTATTAAATAAGGTAGTATGTAGGCGTTCAGTTAGATTTACCAAACATTGAGGCTCCATTATGGTTAATTTTTCTGCTTTGTACTTAGGGATAAAAAGGTTAAGTATAACTGTTTTCCTGTATCATCTTTCCCCTCATTCTCCCTTGTTCTCCCTTCCCACCCCTCCCCTTTGTCCTTTCTTCCTGCCCTCCCACAAACCTTACTGAGAGTCTGCTATGTGCCATTTGAGCTCAGGGATATAAAGATGAATAAGTATTGCCTGCACTCATGCCTTAGGGAGACAGACCAGCCCCTGAGTCAACCAGCTCAGAAAAGTGTAGCAAGTGTTAGAGCCAGGCTCGCACCCAGAACTGTCTGGGTTTTTTTAAGGATGAAAAGAATTTAAGTCATCTGATAGGAGGAGCAGAACTTAAACAGATAGGGAAATATGATGAGTATCAGAAAGAGGGGAGCTCATTGGTCACTGCTGAGAGGGCAATTGCTGTGTTAAGGGGTTGACAGCCTTATTAGTTGCCTTGGAGTTGAAGGTTGAGGAATCAATGGGAAATGAGAAAGTAGTCTTCTAGGAAGCTTGATGTGGTGAAGGGGATTAGAGAAGATGGTAGCTTGAGTTTGTTGTATGATCAAGTGACTATTTTTTATAGTGAGGAGATGAGATGAATATATTTGCTGTCTAGGAGTGAGCTAAGAACTGGCAAGGTGAGATTAAAGGACAAGAGAGAGAAGATGATAGAACAAATTCCTGTAGGAAGTTAGATAATATCAAGTACACAAATAGAAAAGAGGGTTGGTTTTTTGTTTGTTTTGCTACCTTGATGTTTGAATTACATAATAAAATAGATCAGTAAACATCTTTGTGATCTGGAAGCTCTTCTAATAGGCATATGTGCTAAAATCATTTAAAAAGAATTAAAGGAATTATACTGACTATGTTGTCTGATATTCCTATATGAAAATAATTAGAAACTCCTTTTATCTGTAACTTCCCTGTTGTTTAATCCTCCAAACAAAAGCAAATGGGTCTTCATTGGTAAGAAAAAAGAGTATCTGTTTTAAGGGTCAGATGTGTCAAATTGTTCTAACTGGAGGGAGGGGTGCTACTGTGTCATAACTAGCAAGTTTTCTGTGTTTATAAATCAGTGTCTGAGAATCCCAGGATTCTCATTCAAGGGGTCTGGGTTAGGACCCAGAAACCAATTAATTTATGCATGAAATGTTTTTTTAATATTTATTTATTTATTATTTTGGCTGCGCTGGAATCTTAGGTGCGGCATGTGGACTTCTTAGTTGCGGCATGCATGTGGGATCTAGTTCCCTGACCAGGGATTGAACCTGGGCCCCCTGCATTGGGAGTGCAGAGTGTTACCCACTGGACCACCAGGGAAGTCCCCTACCAAATGTTTATTGATTGCTTTCCTACCATTGTCTTATTACCATAATGTGTAGGTGATGTCAGAAGGTGGCCCAGGTGCCTACTCTCTAATTGAAGGACAGAGATAATAAATAAGTAGTTAAAAAAACAGGATAATTTCATACAGCCATAAGTGCTACAAAGAAAGTAAACCATGGTATGTACTATGAAAACTAGAGTTACCCTGGTGGGGGAGAGAGAGATAACTTTGCAGACGGTTATCTTGGAAGGAGACTTTCAGGAAGTAAGTTTTTTTTAAACCTTGCTTTTTAAAAATTATATTTTAAAATTGTGGTAAAATCTACATAACATAGAATTGACCATTTTAACCATTTTTAAGCATATACAGTGGCATTAAGTATATTCACATTGCTGTACAGCTGTCACCACCATCCATCTCCAGAACTATTTTTATCTTGCAAAACTGAAACTTTGTACACTTGGCTCCTTCCATGTCCAAAGGTTCTGCATCTGTGGATTCAGCCAATCACAGATTGAAAATACGTTGAAAAAAAAAAATTCCAGAAAGTTTCTAAAAGCAAAGCTTGAATTTGTCTTGTGCTGGCAGCTATTTACATAGCATATGTATCATTTCAGATATTATAAGTAATCTACAGATGATTTAAAGTATATGGGAGTGTATGCATAGGTTGTATGCAAATACTATGTCATTTTATATAAGGGACTTGAGCATCCACAGATTTTGGTATCTGTGAGGGTCCTGGAACCCTGTGGATACCGAGGGATGACTATACTCTTTAAACCAGGGGTCCCCAACCCCCGGGCCACAGACCGGTATTGGTTGTGGCCTGGTAGGAACAGGGCCACACAGCAGGAGGTGAGCAGTGGGCTAGCGAGCAAAGCTTCATCTGTATCTACAGCCTCTTCCCATCGCTCGCATTACCGCCTGAGCGCCGCCTCCTGTCAGTTCAGCAGCGGCATTAGATTCTCATAGGAGCACGAACCCTACTGTGAACTGCGCATGTGAGGGATCTAGGTTGCGCGCTTCTTATGAGAATCTAATGCCTGATGATCTGAGGTGGAGCTGAGGCGGTGATGCCAGCACTGGGGAGCGGCTGCAAATACAGATTATCATTAGCAGAGAGGTTTGACTGCACAGAGACCATAATAAATCAGTTGCTTGCAGACTCATGTCAAAACCCTATCTGTGGGACTTCCCTGGTGGTGCAGTGGTTAAGAATCTGCCTGCCAGTGCAGGGGACATGGGTTTGAACCCTGGTCCGGGAAGATCCCACATGCCACAGAGCAACTAAGCCCGTGAGCCACAACTACTGAGCCTGCACTCTAGAGCCCATGAGCCACAACTACTGAAGCCCGTGTGCCTAGAGCCCGTGCTCCGCAACAAGAGAAGCCACTACAATGAGAAGCCCGCGCACCGCCACGAAGAGTAGCCCCTGCTCGCTGCAACTAGAGGATTCCTGTGCACAGCAATGAAGACCCAACACAGCCAAAGATAAATAAATTAATTAAAAAAACAAAAACAAAACAAAATACGTATCAGTGAGTGGCAAATGAAAACAAGCTCAGGGCTCCCACTGATTCTGCATTATGGTGATTTGTATAATTATTTCATTATATATTACAATGCATTAATAATAGAAATAGAGTGCACGATAAATGTAATGCGCTTGACTCCCCCCCCCCGCCTCCACCCCCACCCCACCACCCCAGTCCGTGGAAAAGTTGTCTTCCACGAAACTAGTCCCTGGTGCTGAAAAGGTTGGGGACTGCTGCTTTAGACGGTAACTCTCCATTTCCTGCTGAATGAGATACAGCAGGAGTCAGAAATAGCTGATTTTTTGAAATCAGAAAGCAGATGGACAGGCAGTAACTGACTAGCAGAAAGGAAAAGTTACAATGCCTGTAAGTGCACAATACCTGTAAGAGGTGTAATACAGTTGACCCTTGAACAACACAGGGGACCCCCATGCAGTCGCAACTCCACGTATAACATCACAGTCAGCCCTCCATATCTGGAGTTCTGTATCCACAGATTCAACCAGCTACAGATCATGTTGCGCTATAGTACTTATGTAGTGAAAAAAATCTGTGTATAAGTGGATTCGTGCAGTTAAGCTCATGTATTCAAGGGTTATCTGTATTGTGTCTTTCTGAAGCTCCCAAGAGGCTCAGCATTGGGAGGCACCAGATACTAAGGAAAGTTGAGGTCAGAAGTGGAGCTGAAAACAGAGATTGGTCAGAAAATAGGTACGTTTATAGGTTCTTTCTGTGTATCCTTATAGGTAGGTGACTGCCTCCACCACCAATCCTGGCCTCAGTAGACCAAGGTTTATTCTTTATAAAATTGAAGAGGTGCCTGCATTTTGAAACCAGGGGCAGTGGATGGCTGATTATTTAAAACAGGAAGATTAAGGGAAATGTACATCCAAACTCTGGAACTTCTAGCTTGCTTCCTCTTTTCTCCTTCCAGAACTTCACAGTTTATCCAGCTCATCTCCTGCAGAAAACTGAACTATCTTAAGGTACTGGTAGGCTCGCCACAAGAGCCCCCAGAGTGAATTACACCTGTTGACAAGCCTATTCCCCCACACAGATCTTTCAGTCAATTCTTTTCAGAACGTCATTCTTAACTATGAACTAAGAATCCAGGACCATCAGACATTTGAGGAAAGCCTCCATAAAAAAAGAGAGGTCAAAATAAGCAAACAGAAATAAAGGGGTGGAGGAGGGGAGTGATACTTGGAGTATTGGAAGAAAACAGACACCATAGGGATCAAAAAAAAACCTAAAAAAAAATCCTCTACTATTATTATCAGAGAAGACACCTGTTTCTCTCCCTACTAAAATGATAGAGAAAACTAAAGCATAAATCCATGAGGGTAAAGAGAACTGGATGAGAGATGACAGCAGAAAGAAGATATCAACTATCAGAAGCTGAGTACCTGATGTAGATTTTGCAGAGCTGGGAAAGCAGAAACTTAGTTCTGTGATATGGGTAGTTGTGCAATCAGAAGTCAGTCTTTTTTCAATTATGTTGTGCTTTGCTTTATTTGCACTACCAGTTCTTATTTTTTGAGTAGTATACTCTCTCCTGATTGGAGCTGTTAATGGGTTATCCACCAGTGGAGAAATCAGAATTATTAAAATGTAGTTTTTGTTTTCATGTGGTTCTCTTAAGTGGTCATGCGTTGTACCCTTCTCCCTATTCGTGAACCAACATTTCATAGGAATGGATAGCTGATGCTTTTCTGGGTGGCAGTGACAGTGATATTGAAAAGGATGCTGAAAAGAAAATACAAACAATATTCAATCTAAGAATGTGTTCTAAATTTTGCTCGTAAAGTAGTTGTTTAAAACTTGGTTCTTCCTTGTAAAATAATGTAGTAAATGGTTATGAGATTCCCAGACCAAACTTAAAAAACTTTTCTTCAGTAGTTAAATGGACATTGGTGAGTGCTCCAGGAGACTGAACTGTTTTGTATAATATTTTCCTGTGAAAAATTACTTTTTTGTGGTAAAGTGGCTACGTGGATTTAGAGTCATACAGATTTGAATTCAAATCCTGCCTCTGCCATTTTTATGCTGTGTAACCTTGAGTAAGTTATTTAGTGTTTCTGAATCTAAATAAAATCTAAATCAGTAAAATGAGATTAATAATATCCTACTCAGAGGGTAGTTGTAATGACTTAAGTGAAATTAAAATAGATAAAATCACTCAACCTAGCTCCTGGACCCTATAGGGTCAGTAAATGTTCGTAGTTTCCTTCACTTTTACCCTTGAGGTATGTAGTAAGAGGGAACATTAAGAGGGACTTAAGGGAACTGCGTGTCAATTGAAGGTATGTAACATTTTTGAAATGGAATTCCTGTGTTTTTAAACTTTTCCTTATTTATTTGCAACACGTGTGTTCCTTGTCATTTGATATACTTGCTGTTGTAATGCCGTAGAAAGAGCATAGGACTGGGACTCAGGAGATCCAGGGTCTAGTCAGCTTCCTTACTAACTAGATGAATGATGGTTGTATATGTTACTTTCCCACTTTGGGTCTCATGTTTGATTTGAAAAGTGAAAGTGTTTTATCGTAAGGTAACATCTAGAAATTTGTTTCTGCTTTAATATCATATGATCCTGTGATCTGTGAAGCTGAAGTTGTCTTTTTGCGACCTGGGTTTTGTGAGGTGTTAAGGCTTGGGATACATGTATTGTTACGAACTCAATATAATTGTTTGGAAGACTTGAGATTATTGGAGATTATAATAACTAGATTAATAGCTGATGTTTGGCTTTTTCATTGGAAAATAGTTCTGGCTATAAAACCTATTTTTGACTGGAAATATACCAGGACTAGCCATTGTTTTTCTTCCTACAGAGATAAGTGATCTGTTAGTGCTGTTCACATGAAGCTATCACTGTTATTTTTTTCTATGTCATATAGATTATACCATTGCCCCTATAAACCCTTTCCTCCCGACAGTCGTGGACATTTTTATTCCTAGCATGATTTGGGATATGTGTGTGTATGTGTTTGTTTTAAATCATGTTTAATGTTTGTTATGCTAATTTTAGTTCAGTTGTCACTACCAAAGCAACCCCCAGGCTAGATCATGTTATTTGTTTCCGTGGTGGTTTTTTTCTTCTCATAGTCTGCATTTTATATTTGTGTGTGTGTGTGTGTGTGTATATATATATATATATTTATATATAGATATCTGATTTTATAGTATCTTTTTTCCCAGCTGGATTGAAAGCTCTTGGAGAGCAGTAACCACATTTCTTTTGCTGACCTTCATCTATTATGTCTGGCACATAATTGACATTCAGGATGTATTTTTGAATAAACTAATAAATTCATATTGTTTCCCAAGAAATATTAAATAAGTAGAAATATAGTGGTAAATAAAAACTCAAAATACTTACTAGAATTAACTGTAGCCTTTGCTCTTATAAAACAGTGAATCTAAAATGAAAGGAAAAAATAACCAAGGTGGTTGTATAAATGACTTTTATTATTGTTTGTGCAAGAACAGTGAACATTCCCTAGTACAGGAAGCAAGTTTTAAAAACTGCTGGCAGAACTAAGAAGTCAGACTGTCCTTGACCCTTAGATCAAATGTTTTAGAGCCTGAGTTTCCTCAAATCTTCTTCAGTTTGGAGTAAACATTTTGACACAATGAAAGATTTATTCTGTAATTTTGGTCTTTATAAACAAAGAGCTTAACTAAATTTGTAGAAACAAAAAACAAAACTTTCTCATTTGTACTAGTTTCATTTTTAAAAAGTTCATTACCTTTCAAGTGCATAATACTGTAAAGTGAGCTCAGCTGTATTAGTAGATAAACATGTTGATTCATTTGGCCCTGAGCTACTGAATGAAGCCTGGAGGGGCACACTTTGTTCTTTCCCCCACCCAGTGGCAGAATGTTTTTCTTCCTCTTCTCCTTATTGTGGGAAGGAGACTGGAATAAGTGACTATTTAGGTTTACCTGAATTGATTAGGAGGTAAGGGAAAAAGATTTCTTCACTACTTCTTTTTCTTATTTTAATTCTTGTCATTAATATAAAGCGTATGTTTTTCATCCAGTTCTCATACGTTAATGAGTATGTGGAATAGTAGTTTGCTGTTACATATTACTTCACAGTTTTTATGAAGCCATTTTACTTAATACTCTATTTTGAGTTATTTATTGTTATGCGTCAGAGGTGTCTTCAGGTGTGTTGAGGGTGGACTTAATTTTGGAAGCAAAAAAAAGTAAGCTTATATCCAGTGGTATTGGGATAATATACTCATATGATTAATTTATGGTAGAGATTTTATGAAGTATATGAAGAATTTTTATAAAAAACCTAGGATGATCCTTAGTATTTTGGAACAGATTTTAGAAAAGGACCAAAGTATGTGGCTTTCACATAAACCCTATAAGTAGTTGTTTGTTTCAGCACACATTGTTTCCCGTGTGTTTCATATCAAGTTAGGTACGGTGAATAGGCAAAGATTAATAAGAAATTCTCTGCCCTCAAGTAGCTTACTATCTGTGTACCATTTCCCAAAGTCATTATGGGTAGGTATTCCTCAAAAATAGATTTCTGCTTTTGAATAAGTTTGGGAAATACCTGGACTAAACAAAATAGAAGGTTTCCTTAGTAGGGTTCTCAAAGTGTACATTGTAGAATTCCAAAAAGTAATTATAGTTTGTGAGAGTCTGAAAAAATTCCTTGTGACACAATTTTTTTTCTCATGAAACTTCTCAGGTGGGATCTGAGGGGATGGGAGGATGTGAGAGATAGTGGCAGTAGCATGTTCAGAAAGAGGATGATTAATGTGTCATGGGACACCTTTTGTGAAACAGTGGACTCATGTAATATTCTTATCTAGCCCATGCCTTTGAATACGTCTCAGAAGTCTAGCATTTGCTGCAGATTCTCTATTTATGCATCTTAATCCTTTATAGTTGGATGAAGGGCTTGATTCTTTTGATTGAATTAGTTAAGTGGAAATGGGAATTAGTAATTAATATGAAAAATGCTACCTGTTATCTCAAATTCAGCCTGTCTGAAAGCAGACTAACCATTTCTTCCAAAGTAGTTATACCTCCCAGCTTTTCTATTTGATTATACTGTTTTACCGCTTTTCTAGCACTTAGACATGAGACCACAGTTATTATTGACCTTTTCCTTTGTCTTATCCAACCATAACCCCAATGCCTATAACCAAATACTGCCTAATTTTTCCGTAATGTTCATCAGTGTTTTTTCCATTCCCACTGCTCATCTAGCTTAGATACACATGAAGTAAATGATCAGTAACTATTTGTCAGGTGATGGAATCTGTGTGTGATGTTTCCCAGTGCTAATCCAACACTGCTTTTATTCTGTCTCCCACTCCTAAATTTATATATCTGTCTGAATTATGCTCTTCTGTATGTGTTATATTACACTTTGTTCTCAAATCAGTTCCTATGTGCCCCCTCCCCCTTTTTACATTCCTTAATTTCCTTTTCTTTGCAGCTTCTATTTCTTTTGCATTTCAGTAGCAGGAGTATTTTGTGTGGTGAAAAGTTGCTGTACTACTCTCATGACACTGTTCTCCAAAGCCTGGATCAAAGGGCAGAACAGGAGACTATGGGTGAGTTTCAAGGGCTGAGGAATGCTGTCACCCTCCAGCATTTCTGGTTCAATAGCGTCTAATCATTTTTGACAACTCTACCCCCAATGCTTTTAATAACTTCAGGGTTCATGATTGACTGGTTTGCTCTTATTTGCTTATTGAATACTTATCTGTTAGATACAGAATTATTAATTGTTTGTAAAAACTAAGTTACTAGTTTAATTTTGCTAATTTAAGCAGAAAGGAGGTCTCCTGGAGTTGATTGATGGAGAGGCCAGGCTGTCAGAATTGAGGCTACACAGCTGGGAAAATGCCTCCATTCCCAAAACAGCTGTAGGAGAGAGAATATTCAGTAACTGAGTATTTTGCTTTTTAAAATTACATTCATATAGCTATTATATTCTTTTCTTTTTTTTTTTCTTTCTTTTTTTGCGGTACATGGGCCTCCCACTGCCGCGGCCTCTCCGCCGCGGAGCACAGGCCCCGGACGCGCAGGCCCAGCGGCCATGGCCCACGGGCCCAGCCGCTCCGCAGCATGCGGGATCCTCCCGGACCGGGGCACGAAGCTGTGCCCCATGCATCGGCAGGCGGACCCCCAACCACTGCGTCACCAGGGAAGCCCTATTATACTCTTTAATTATAAACTTGTAAGTTGAGAAATTATTACTTTTCTTTTCAAGCAGAGGTTATTGTAGGGGAAATAGTGGGATGACTGGATTTGTATATCCTGGGATTTCAAATCCAGAGATGGGGAGAAAGAGGAAACACAAATTTTCAGAATATGAAAGGATAATTTTGGTCTACTTCGTGCTTGAGTACCCCTTTTTGAGCAGGGTTAGAGGATAGCCTTAGGTCAGTACATTTCTCAGTGTGTACTTGTTTAAACATAATTCAAATCTCTTGGTGAAAATTCTACCGGTTTCTTGTCTCTTACAGAAGAAAAAACAACCAAACTGCTATCAATAATCTTTAAGGCTCAGAATGATCTGGACAGAGGTAGAGTAACCATGAAGCTAATTAAAGCTTGAGGTCTCTTGCTTGTGCAGGCTGTTTCCTGGACGGGACCTAAATTGGTTAAGGCCACCATAGTTTTATACTTTGACTTCCTCCCTGTCACACTCTGCATCCTTGCAGGTTATGTTGGAGTGGACATAGGGAGTTTTGGAATCCTAAGGAGAGATGTGTTGGTACATTTATGTGATTTGCAGTACCTTTCACATATAGTTTAGTTATTGCGGGTTGACCCAGTTTAAGAATGCTTACCAGCTGGGATCCTCACATGAAGGTACAAGGCCAGAGGCTGAATAGTGATATGAACTTGTACCGTGACACCCAGTCAGGACTGGAAGAATGTGGGTAATGGAGGAGAAACCAAGATGTCCATTTTAAAGTTTGTTAAACATTCTTCTAATCTTAGAACTCATGAAAGAAATGTAGAAGAGGTTTTCACAAATTCAATAATTTGAAGTATTTAAGCTGGGACAGAGTGAGCGTCATCAACAGGCAATTGTGAAGCTGAAAGAAACTTTTCTAAACTATCAATTATAAAAAATAAATTTTCACCCTCTATTCTAGGTGAAAGACTGAACTGTTCTCTCTGATGACTCTATAGAAAATGATATTACAAAATCATTGTCATGAAGAGACAGTCAAGTGCAATACAGCCAAGATATGTAGGAAAAATTATTATGAAGGTGTGCCAGGGAGTTAATTATTTAAAATATTATGTTAGGATTGTTTGATGTGCTTGAGAACTATTAAAATTTTGTAATTTAATGTAGTTTTCTTTCTCATTCTGAAGAAATACTCAATTTAGGACTTAATTTTGTTTTTATAGTTTTGTATTCTCTTCCCCCAATTTATAAACTTCAATCTCCATTAAAACCTAGATCTACCCTGGATTTCCTCTTGTCTGCCTCTTCTCACATACTCATCCCCTCATTCATTGCAGTCCAGACATATTCATCTGTTTGTCCCTCAAATGGATTATGTTTGCTCTCATGTCAGGCCTTAGGCACTTGGGTATTCCACTTTTTCCTTACCTTTTTTTTTATGTGGAAGATTTTTATGTGGAAGATTTATTTATTTACTTTTTTAAACATCTTTATTGGAGTATAATTGCTTTACAATGGTGTGTTAGTTTCTGCTCTATAACAAAGTGAATCAGCCATACATATACATATATTACCATATCTCCTCCCTCTTGCATCTCCCTCCCACCCTCCCTATACAAAGCACCCAGCTGATACCCGTGTGCTATGCAGCTGCTTCCCACTAGCTATCTATTTTCCATTTGGTAGTGTATATACGTACGTGCCACTCTCTTACTTTGTCCCAGCTTACCCTTCCCCCTCCCAGTGTCCTCAAGTCCATTCTCTACGTTTGCGTGTTTATTCCTGTCCTGCCCCTAGGTTCTTCATAACCTTTTTTTTTTTTTTTAGATTCCATATATATGTGTTAGCATACAGTATATGTTTTTCTCCTTCTGACTTACTTCACTCTGTATGACAGTCTCTAGGTCCATCCACCTCATTACAGATAACTCAATTTTTTTTCTATTTATGGCTGAGTAATATTCCATTATATATATATGCCACATCTTCTTTATCCATTCATCTATCGATGAACAGTTAGGTTGCTTCCATGTGCTGGCTATTGTAAATAGAGCTTCAGTGAACATTGTGGTACATGACTCTTTCTGAATTATGGTTTTCTCAGGGTATATGCCCAGTAGTGGGATTGCTGGCTTGTATGGTAGTTCTGTTTTTAGTTTTTTAAGGAACCTCCATACTGTTCTCCATAGTGGCTGTATCAGTTTACATTCCCACCAACAGTGCAAGAGGGTTCCCTTTTCTCCACACCCTCTCCAGCATTTATTGTTTGTAGATTTTTTGATGATGGCCATTCTGACTGGTGTGAGGTGATACCTCATTGTAGTTTTGATTTGCATTTCTCTAATGATTAGTGATGTTGAGCATCCTTTCATGTGTTTGTTGGCAATCTGTATATATTCTTTGGAGAAATGTCTGTTTAGGTCTTCTGCCCATTTTTGGATTGGGTTGTTTGTTTTTTTGATATTGAGCTGCATGAGCTGCTTGTATACTTTGGAGATTAATCCTTTGTCAGTTGCTTCATTTGTGAATATTTTCCCCCATTTTGAGGGTTGTGTTTTTGTCTTGTTTATAGTTTCCTTTGCTGTGCAAAAGCTTTGAAGTTTCATTAGGTCCCATTAGTTTATTTTTGTTTTTATTTCCATTTCTCTAGGAGGTGGGTCAGAAAGTATCTTGCGGTGATTTATGTCATGGAGTGTTCTGCCTATGTTTTCCTCTAAGAGTTTTATAGTGTCTGGCCTTACATTTAGGTCTCTAGTCCATTTTGAGTTTACTTTTGTGTATGGTGTTAGGGAGTGTTCTAATTTCATTCATTTACATGTAGCTGTCCAGTTTTCCCAGCACCACTTATTGAAGAGGATGTCTTTTCTCCATTGTATATTCTTGCCTCCTTTATCAAAAAGAAGGTGACCATATGTATGTGGGTTTATCTCTGGGCTTTCTATCCTCTTCCATTGATCTATATTTCTGTTTTTGTGCCAATACCATACTGCCTTGATTAATGTAGCTTTGTAGTATAGTCTGAAGTAAGGGAGACTGATTCCTCCACCTCTGTATTTCTTTCTCAAGATTGCTTTGGCTATTTGGGGTCTTTTTTGTTTCCATACAAACTGTGAAATTTTTTGTTCTAGTTCTGTGAAAAATGCCATTGGTAGTTTAATAGGGATTCCATTGAATCTGTAGATTGCTTTGGGTAGTATAGTCAATTTCACAATGCAGATTCTTCCAATCCAAGAACATGGTATATCTCTTCATCTGTTTGTATCATCTTTAATTTCTTTCATCAGTGTTGTATAGTTTTCTGCATACAGGTCGTTTGTCTCCTTAAGTAGGTTTATTCCTAGGTATTTTATTCTTTTTGCTGCTGTGGTAAATGGGAGTGTTTCCTTAATTTCTCTTTCAGATTTTTCATCGTTATTGTATAGGATTACAAGAGATTTCTGTGCATTAATTTTGTATCCTGCTACTTTACCAAATTCATTAATTAGCTCTAATAGTTTTCTGGTAGCATCTTTACCAAATTCATTAATTAGCTCTAATAGTTTTCTGGTAGCATCTTTAGGATTCTCTATGTATAGTATCATG
This sequence comes from Monodon monoceros, assembly GCF_005190385.1. Classification (NCBI taxonomy): domain Eukaryota; kingdom Metazoa; phylum Chordata; class Mammalia; order Artiodactyla; family Monodontidae; genus Monodon; species Monodon monoceros. The sequence continues at coordinate 27,080,327 of NW_021703774.1, forward strand.
TCATCTGCAAACAGTGACAGTTTCACTTCTTTTCTGATTTGGATTCCTTTTATTTCCTTTTATTCTCTGATTGCTGTGGCTAAATATTCCAAAACTATGTTGAATAAGAGTGGTGAGAGTGGGCAGCCTTGTCTTGTTCCTGATCTTAGTGGAAATGGTTTCAGTTTTTCACCACTGAGAACGATGTTGGCTGTGGGTTTGTCATATATGGCCTTTATTATGTTGAGGTAAGTTCCCTCTATGCGTACTTTCTGGAGGGTTTGAATCATAAATGCTTGTTGAATTCTGTCGAAAGCTTTTTCTGCGTCTATTGAGATGATCATATGGTTTTTCTCCTTCAATCTGTTAATATGGTGTATCACATTGATTTGCGTATATTGAAGAATCCTTGCATCCCTGGGAAAAACCCCATTTGATCATGGTGCATGATCATTTTAATATGCTGTTGTATTCTGTTTGCTAGTATTTTGTTGAGGATTTTTGGATCTATGTTCATCAGTGATGTTGGCCTGTAGTTTTCTTTTTTTGTGGCATCTTTGTCTGGTTTTGGTATCAGGGTGATGGTGGCCTCATAGAATGAGTCTGGGAGTATTCCTCACTGCTATATTTTGGAAGAGTTTGAGAAGGATAGGTGTTAGCTCTTCTCTAAATGTTTGATAGAATTCGCCTGTGAAGCCGTCTGGTCCAGGGCTTTTGTTTGTTTGAAGATTTTTGATCACATTTCAGTTTCAGTGCTTGTGATTGGTCTGTTTATATTTTCTCTTTCTTCCTGGTTCAGTCTCAGAGGGTTGTGCTTTTCTAAGAATTTGTCCATTTCTTCCAGGTTGTCCATTTTATTGGCATAGAGTTGCTTGTAGTAATCTCTCATGATCCTTTGTATTTCTGCATTGTCAGTTGTTACTTCTCCTTTTTCATTTCTAATTCTGTTGATTTGAGTCTTCTCCCTTTTTTCCTTGATGAGTCTCGCTAATGTTTTATCAATTTTGTTTATCCTCTCAAAGAACCAGCTTTTAGTGTTATTGATCTTTGCTGTCGTTAACTTCATTTCTTTTTCATTTATTTCTGATCGGATCTTTATGATTTCTTTCCTTCTGCTAACTTTGGGGTTTTTTTGTTCTTCTTTCTCTAATTGCTTTAGGTGTTAGGTTAGGTTTTTTATTTGAGATGTTTCTTGTTTGTTGAGGTAGGATTGTATTGCTGTAAACTTCCCTCTTAGAACTGCTTTTGCTGCATCCCATAGGTTTTGGGTTGTCGTGTTTTCATTGTCATTTGTTTCTAGGTATTTTTTGATTTCCTCTTCGATTTTTTCAGTGATCTCTAGGTTATGTACTAGTGTATTGTTTAGCCTCCATGTGTTTGTATTTTTTACAGATTTTTTCCTGTAATTGATATCTACTCTCATAGTGTTGTGGTCGGAAAAGATACTTGATACGATTTCAGTTCACAAAGGCTTGGTTTGTGACCCAAGATATGATCTATCCTGGAGAATGGTCCATGAGCACTTGAGAAGAAAGTGTATTCTGTTGTTTTTGCATGGAATGTCCTATAAATATCAATTAAGTCCATCTTGTTTAATGTATCATTTAAAGCTTGTGTTTCCTTATTTATTTGCATTTTGGATGATCTGTCCATTGGTGAAAGTGGGGTGTTAAAGTCCCCTACTGTGATTGTGTTACTGTCGATTTCCCCTTTTATGGCTGTTAGCATTTGCCTTATGTATTGAAGTGCTCCTATATTGGGTGCATAAATATTTACAATTGTTATATCTTCTCCTTGGATTGATCCCTTGATCATTATGTAGTGTCCTTCTTTGTCTCTTGTAATAGTCTTTATTTTAAAGTCTGTATTGTCTGATATGAGAAGTGCTACTCCAGCTTTCTTTTGATTTCCATTTGCAAGGAATATATTTTTCCATCCCCTCACTTTCAGTTTGTATGTGTCCCTAGGCCTGAAGTGGGTCTCTTGTAGGCATCGTATATAGGGGTCTTGTTTTTGTATCCATCAGCCAGTCTATGTCTTTTGGTGGGAGCATTTAATCCATTTACATTTAAGGTAGTTATTGATATGTATGTACCTACTACCATTTTCTTAATTATTTTGGGTTTGTTATTTTAAATCTTTTCCCTCTCTTGTGTTTCCTGCCTAGAGAAGTTCCTTTAGCATTTGTTGTAGAGCTGGTTTGGTGGTGCTGAATTCTTTTAGCTTTTGCTTGTCTGTAAAGGTTTTAATTTCTCTGTTGAATCTGAATGAGATCCTTGCTGGGTAGAGTAATCTTGGTTGTGGGTTTTTCCCTTTCGTCACTTTAAATATGTCCTGCCACTTCCTTCTGTCTTGCAGAGTTTTTGCTGAAAGATCAGCTGTTAACCTTATGGGGATTCCCTTGTATGTTATTTGTTTTTTTTCCCTTGCTGCTTTTAATATTTGTTCTTTGTATTTAATTTTTCATAGTTTGATTAAGATGTGTCTTGGCATGTTTCTCCTTGGATTTATCCTGTATGGGACTCTCTGTGCTTCCTGGACTATTTCCTTTCCCATATTAGGGAAGTTTTCAACTATTAATCTCTTCAGGTATTTTCTCAGTCCCTTTGTTTTCTCTTCTTCTTCTAGGACCCCTGTAATTCAAATGTTGGTGCATTTCATGTTGTCCCAGAAGTCTCTGAAATTGTCCTCAATTCTTTTCATTCTTTTTTCTTTATTTTTCTCTGTGGCAGTTTTTTCCACTATTTTATCTTCCAGGTCACTTATCCGTTCTTCTGCCTCAGTTATTCTGTTATTGATTCCTTCTAGAGAATTTTTAATTTCATTTATTGTGTTGTTCATCATTGTTTGTTTGCTCTTTAGTTCTTCCAGGTCCTTGTTAAACATATCTTGTATTTTCTCCATTCTGTTGCCAAGATTTTGGATCATCTTTAGTATCATTACTCTGAATTCTCTTTCAGGTAGACTGCCTATTTCCTCTTCATTTGTTTGGTCTGGTGGGTTTTTACCTTGCTCCTTCTGCTCTATATTCCTGTCTTCTCATTTTTCTTAGCTTACTGTGTTTGGGGTCTCCTTTTTGCAGGCTGCAGGTTCATAGTTCCTGCTGTTTTTGGTGTCTGCCCCCAGTGGCTATGTTTGATTCAGTGGGTTGTGTAGGCTTCATGGTGGTGGGGACTGGTGCCTGTGTTCTGGTGGATGAGGCTTGATCTTGTCTTTCTGGTGGGGAGGACCATGTCCAGTGGTGTTTTTCAGGGTGTGTTTGACCTTATGGTTTTAGGCAGCCTCTCTGCTAATGGGTGTGGTTGTGTTCCTTTCTTGGTAGTTATTTGGCATGGGGTGTCCAGTACTGTAGCTTGCTGGTTGTTGAGTGGAGCTGGGTCTTAGCATTGAGATGGAGATCTCTGGGAGAGCTTTCGCCGTTTGATATTATGTAAGGCTGGGAGGTCTCTGGTGGACCAATGTCCTGAACTCGGCTGTGCCACCTCAGAGGCACAGGCCTGATACCCTGCCGGAGCACCAAGACCCTGTCAGCCACTCGGCCAGGTATGTGGGGCGTTTCTTGCCTTTTAGGAAGTCTGAGGTCTTCTGTCAGCGTTCAGTAGATGTTCTGTAGGAGTTGTTCCACATGTAGGTGTAGTTTTGATGTATTTGTGGGGAGGATGGTGATCTCCACGTCCTATTCCGCCGGCATCTTGAAGGTGCCCCCTCTGCCCGGAGGTGGGCGGAAACAGCCAGCCATCTCTAGGCGGCAGTGAAGTTGGGCGGCGGAGCTCACGGGCTCCGGCAGATCAGGGAGAACAAGGTACCCAGCAAGAAGGCGGCCACAGCGCAGCCCCGGTACAGGCTGAGCCTGAGGAGGCTTTCCTTACCTTTTCGAAGGATTTTTTATTATTTACTTCTCAGGACAAGTGTACTTCTTCTAGAGTCTTTGAACACCCAAAGTATCCTTTTCTTCCTCCCTCATCTCTACCACATCACCTGTTCTAATATTTTTAAAGCATTTACCAGTACGTGACTTTTTGTTTGTTTATATTTTTATTGACTGCCTCCACCTTCGAGAATATGAGCTTCATCTGTGAGAGTTATATCGTTCACTGCTGTATTCCCAGAGCCTGGAATAGCGTCTGGATCTTTAGTCACTCAATGGATATATTTTGAATGAAGTGTTATTAATGAGCTTGAACTTGTACATTTTGCTATGTACTTCTGTGCTATGTATTTACAGTTTCTAATTTTGTTAATTTTTCTTGCATGCCATTTGTCTCTTACAGAGAAAAAAAACTTTGTCTCTTACAGGTTGTATTCACTGAATGTAATGCTGGGTTGTCTTATCAATTTGTATAAACACTCTTTTGATCTTTTCTGCAAATATTGCTTAAGTTTGTTATCTGCCATTATATTTTGATTAAAAGCATTCTGTTTTGGAATATTCAAGCAAACAAAAAACTATAGAGAATAATAAGATGAGCACTCATGTACCCTTCTTGTAGCTTTATAATATTTTAGTATCAGATCCTTCTTTTTAATTAATTGAGCATTACAGATGCACTTGAAGTTTATGCATCCCTCTCATATTACTCCATCTCCTTTTACCCTGCTTATCCAGAGGTATACCTAGTTCTGTGTTTGCCATTCTCATGCATTTATATTTAAAATATTTTCTTATGTATATATGCATATATTAATAATAGAACTAGTATGTTTTCAAACTTTGTATAAATGATACCATACTGCATGTATCTTCTCCAGCTTTTTTTTTTATTTAAGTAGGTGATTTACATTGTTGTGATAGTTTTAGGTGTACAACAAAGTGATTCAGTTATACATATATATCAATTCTTTTTCAGATTCTTTTCCATTATAGGGTATTACAAGGTATTGAATATAGTGCTATACAGTAGGCCCTTGTTTACCTATTTTGTATATAGTAACATGTATCTGTTAATGCCATACTCCAAATTTATACCTCCCCCACTTCCCCCTTTGGTAACCATAAGTTTGTTTTCAGTGCCTGTGAGTCTATTTCTGTTTTGTAAATAAGTTCATTTGTATCATTTTTTTTAGATTCCACATATAAGTGATATCATGACTTTTGTATTTTCTGTGTGACTTACTTCACTTAGTATGGTAATCTCTAGGTTCATTCATGTTGTTGCAAATGGCATTATTTCGTTCTTTTTTATGGCTGAGTAATATCCCGTTATATATATATACATATGTGTATACACACACACACATATATATATATATATCATATCTTCTTTATGCATTTCATTCCTCTGTCAGTGGACATTTAGGTTGCTTCCATGCCTTGGCTATTATAAATAGTGCTGCTATGAATATTGGGGTGCATGTATCTTTTTGAAATAGGAGTTTTCCTCTTTTCTGGATATATGCCCAGGAGTGGAATTGCTGGATCATATGGTAACTCTATTTTTAGTTTTTTAAGGAACCTGTATGCTTTTCTTCATAGTGGCTGCACCCATTTATATTCCTATCAATAGTATAGCAGGGTTCCCTTGTCTCCACACACTCTCCACCATTTATTTATGTAGACCTTCTGATGATGGCTATTCTGACTGATGTGAGGTGATACCTCATTGTAGTTTTGATTTGTATTTCTCTGATAATTGGTGATGTTGAGCATCTTTTCATGTGCCTGTTGGCCATGTGTATGTTTTCTTTGGAGAAATGTCTCTTTAGGTCTTTTGCCCATTTTTTGATTAGGTTGTTTTTTGATATTGACCTGTATGAACTATTTGTATATTTTAGAAATTAATCCCTTGTTTGTTGCATCATTTACAAATATTTTCTCCCATTCCTCAGGTTGTCTTTTTGTTTTGTGTATGGTTTTCTTTGCTGTGCAAAAGTTTAATTAGGTCCCATTTATTTTTTGCTTTTATTTTCATTACTCTAGGAGTTGGATCCAAAAAAGTATTGCTGCAATTTATGTTAAAGAGTGTTCTGCCTATGTTTTCCCCTAGGAGTATCATAGTATCCAGTCTTACATTCAGGTCTTTAATCTGTTTTGAGTTTATTTTTTGTGTGTGGTGTTAGAGAATGTTCTAATTTCTTTCTTCTGCATGTAGCTGTCCAGTTTTTCCATCACAACTTACTGAAGAAGACTGTCTTTTCTTCATTGTATATTCTTGCCTCTGTTGTCATAGATTAATTGACCATAGGTGTGAGGGTTTATTCCTGAACTTTCTGTCCTTTTCCTTTGATCTATGTGTCTGTTTTTGTGCCAGTATCATACTGCTTTGATGACAGTAGCTTTGTAGTATAGTCTGAAGTCAGGGAGCCTGATAACTCCAGCTGAGTTCTTCTTTCTCAAGATTGTTTTGGCTATTCGGGGTCTTTTGTGTTTCCATATAAATTTAAAAATTATTCGTTCTAGTTCTGTGAAAAATGCCATCAGTAATTTGATAGGGATTGTATTGAATATATAGATTTCCTTGGGCAATGTGGTTATTTTAACAATTATTGATTTTTCCAATTGTGGAAAATGGTATCTTTCCATATGTTTATGTCATCTTCAGTTTCTTTCATCAGTGTCTTACAGTTTGTGGGGTATAGGTCTTTTGGCTCCTTAGGAAGGTTTATTCCTAGCTATTTTATTCTTTTTGATGTGATGATAAATGAGATTGTTTCTTTAATTTCTCTTTCTGATATTTCATTGTTAGTGTATAGAAATGTAACAGATTTCTGTATATTAATTTTGTATCCCGCAACTTTATCTAATTTATTAGTTTTTAGAGTTCTAGTAGTTTTTTGGTGGCTACTTGAGGATTTTCTGTGTATAGTATTATGTCATCTGCAAATAGTGACAGTTTTACTTCTTTGTTTCCAATTTGGATTCCTTTTATTTCTTATTCTCATCTGATTGCTGTGGCTAGGACTTCCAAAACTGTGTTGAAAAAAAGTGGTGAGAGTGGGCTTCCTTGTCTTATCTTTTCACCATTGAGTATGATGTTAGCTGTGGGTTTGTCATATATGGGCTTTATTATATGGAGGTATGTTTGCTCTTTGCCCACTTTCTGGAGACTTTTTATCATAAATGGATGTTGAATTTTATCAAAAGCTTTTCTGCATCTATTTAGGTGATCATACGGTTTTCATTCTTCAATTTTTTAAAAAAAATTTTATTTTATATTGGAGTAGAGATGATTAACAGTGTTGTGTTAGTTTTAGGTGTACAGCAAAGTGATTCAGTTATACATATACATGTATCTATTCTTTTTCAAATTCTTTTCCCATTTAGGTTATTACAGAGTATTGAGCAGAGTTCCCTGTGCTATACAGTAAGTCCTTGTTGGTTATCTATTTTAAATATAGCAGTGTGTACATGTCAATCCCAAACTCCCAATCTGTTCCTCTCCACGCACCCTTCCTCCCTAGTAACCATAAGTTTGTTCTCTAAGTTTGTGAGTCTGTTTCTGTATTGTAGATAAGTTCGTTTATATCATTTTTGTTTTAGATTCCTCATATAAGCAATATCATATGATATTTGTTTTTCTCTGACTTACTTCACTTAGAATGATAATCTCCAGGTCCATCCATGTTATTGCAAATGGCATTATTTTATTCATTTTAAAGGATGAGTAACATTCCATTGTATATATGTACTACATCTCTTTATCCATTCATCTGTCGATGGATGTTTAGGTTGCTTCATTCTTCAATTTGTTAATGTGGTGTATCACATTGACTTGCTGATACTGAAAAATCCTTGCGTTCCTGGGACAAATCCCATTTGACATGGCATGTGATCTTTTTAAGGTATTTTTGGATTCTGTTTGCTAGTATTTTGTTGAAGATTTTTACATCTATGTTCATCAGTGATATTGGCCTGTAATTTTCTTCTATTGTGATATCTTTGTCTGGTTTTGGTATTAGGGTCATGGTAGCTTCATAGAATGAGGTTGGAAGTTTTCCTTCCTCTGCCATTTTTTGGAATAGTTTCAGGAGGATAGGTGTTAATGCTTCTCTAAATGTTTGGTAGAGTTTACCTGTGAAGCCATCTGGTCCTGGACTTTTGTTTGTTTGGGGAGTTTTTAAATTACTGATGTAATTGCATTACTGTTAATTGGTTTGTTCATATTTTCTTTTCCTTCCTGGTTCAGTCTTGGGAGACTGTACCTTGCTAAGAATTTGTCCATTTCTTCTAGGTTGTCCATTTTATTGGTGTGTAGTTGCTTGGAGTAGTCTCTTATGATGTATTTCTGTATTTCTATGGTGTCGTTTATAACTTCTCCTTTTTCATTTCTATTTTGATTGATTTGGGCCCTGTCTCTTTTTTTCTTGATGACTCTGGTTAAAGTTTTATCAATTTTGTTTACCTTTTCACAGAACCAGCTTTTGGTTTCATTGATCTTTTCTGTTGTTTTTTTAGTCTCTATTTCATTTATTTCTGCTCTGATCTTTATGATTTTTTTCCTTCTACTAACTTTGGGTTTTGTTTTTCTTTCTGTAGTTGCTTTAGGTTAGGTTGTTTATTTGATATTTTTCTTGTTTCCTGAGGTAAGCTTATATTGCTATAAACTTCCTTCTTAGAATTGCTTTTGCTGTGTCCCATTGTTGTGTTTTCATTTGTCTCTAGGTACTTTTTGATTTCCTCTTTGATTTCTGCAGTGATCCATTGGTTGTTTAGTAACATATTGTTTAGCCTCCACGTGTTTGTGTTTTTTTGCAGTATTTTTCTTGTAGTTGATTTCTAGTCCTACAACCTGGTGGTCGGGAAAGATGCTTGATATGATTTCAATTTCCTTAAATTCACCAAGGCTTGTTTTGTGGCCTAGCATGTGATCTGTCCTGGAGAATGTTCCATGTGCACTTGAAAAGAATGTGTATTCTGCTTTCAGGTGGAATGCTCTCTCTCTATATCAATTAAGTACATTTGGTCTAATGTGTTACTTAAGGTCGGTGTTTCCTTATTGATTTTCTGTCTGGATGATCTGTCAATTGATGGTAAGTGGGGCATTAAAGTCCCCTACTATTATTGTATTACTGTCGACTTCTCCTTTTACGTCTATTAACATTTTCTTTATATATTGAGATGCTCCTATGCTGGGTGCATGTATTTTATAATTGTTATATCTTCTTGGATTGATCCCTTGATCATAGATGGATGAGTGTCCGTCTTTGTCTCTTGTAACAGTCTTTGTTTTAAAGTCTATTTTGTCTGATATGAGTATTGCTACTCCAGTTTTCCATTTGCCTGGAATACCTTTCTCCATCCCCTCACTTTCAGTCTCTATGTGTCTCTAGATCTGAAGTGCGTCTTTTGTAGGCAGCATATATGTGGGTCTTGTTTTTGTATCCATTCAGTCAGTCCAAGACTTCTGGCTGGAGCATTTAGTTCGTGCGTTTACATTTAAGGTAATTATCAGTATGTATGTTCTTGTTGCCATTTTTTAAATTGTTTTGAATTTGTTTTTGTAGGTCTCCCCCCGTTCTTCTTTTGTTCTCTTCTTGTGATTTGATGAGTGTCTTTATTTAGTGTTATGTTTGGATTCCCTTTTCTTTTTTGTGTGTATATCTGTTACAGGTTTTTTTTTTTTTTAAAACATCTTTATTGGAGTATAATTGCTTTACAGTGGTGTGTTAGTTTCTGCTTTATAACAAAGTGAATTGTTTGTGGTTACCATGAGGTTTTTGTCAGGCACTCTCTATATATACTTGGTTGTTTTAAGTTACTGATCTCTCACTTTCTAATACATTTTAACAACCTTACATTTGTACTCTCCTTCCCTCACAGTTACTGTTTTTTGACACTGTATTTTTCATCTGATTGTTCTGTGTATCCCTTATTGTGGATAGAGATGATTTTACTACTTTTGTCTTTTAACCTCCCTACTAGCTTTGTGTGTGTTCATGATTTCCTACCTTTATTGTATGTTTCCCTTTACTGGTGATGTTTTTTATTTCGTAATTTTCTTATTCCTAGTTATGGCCTTTTCTTTTTCATGTAGAGAAGTTCCTTTAACATTTGCTGTAAAGGTGGTTTGGTGGTGCCGAATTCTTTTAGCTTTTGCTTGTCTGTAAAGGTTTTGATTTCTTCATCAAATCTGAATGAGAGCCTTGCTGAGTAGAACATTCTTGGTTGTAGGTTTTTCCCTTTCATCACTCTAAATATATTGTGCCATTCTCTTCTGGTCTGCAGTTTCTGCTGAAAAATCAGCTGATAGCCTTTATAAACCTTCTTTTAGTGTTATGTTTTTAAGGTGTATTATATTGATACACGGAGTTCTGATTTCTTCATTTTCACTGCTGCGTGGTTTTGCATGAATAAACCACGCTTTTTAAAACTGTTGTGTTGAAGAGCTTTAAGTGGTTGCCAGTTTTTTACCTATTACAAGCAGTGCTGCAACGAATGTTTTTGTACGTTCCCCATGTATATGTGAAATTTTTATTGCAAATAGAAAATTGCTAGGTCATAGGGTATGCTCTGCCTTCACCTTTACTAGATTTTGTATATTGTTTTCTGAAGTAGTTGTTAACACTTTACTTCCACCAGCAGTTTGTGAGACTTTTCTTCTTGTCACACATAAGTTTTGTCATTCTGATGTGTGAGAATTGGTATTTTGGTGTTTTAAATTTGAATTTCTCTGGTTATTAATGGGGTTTCTAGTTCTTTTCATATGTTTATTGCTACGTAATTTCTTTTATAAATTGCATTTTCTACTCTTTGCCCCACTCCCTTTTTTGTATTAGATGGTTTGTCCTTGTTGACTTGTAGGAAGTTTTCAAGAATTGATATTCATTATTTGTTATTTGAATTATAAATATTTTCTTTTAGTTTGTGGCTTGTCCTTTTAGTTGTATGAGTACTAACTTTTTTGTACCAAAAGCTTTCATTTTCAATATAGATACATTTGTCAATCTTTTCCTTTATAATTTTGCTTCTTATAATTCTTATAGTTCTTATAATTTTTAAGAACTTCCTTTCCTACATTGAGGTTATAACAATAGTCTTTATTTATTGTCTATTGCTGCATAACAAATTACCAGCAAAACCTATTTGGTTAAAAGAAACAATAAATATTTATTATTTCTTTTCATTTCTGGGAGCAGGGTGTTTGTTTGGTTATGATCTTGGTCTCTTATGAGGTTGCAGTCAACATGTCAGTCAGGGCTTCAATCATCTGTAGGTTTAATTAAGGCTGGAGGACTTGCTTTTAAAGATAGCCTACTCAAATGGCCAGTGAGTTGGTGTAGGCTGTTGGTTGGAGGACTCAGTTCCTCTTGATGTGATCCTTTACTAGGGCCACTTGAGTGTTATCATAATTTGGAGGCTGACTTCCCCTGAATGAGTGAGCCAGGAGATCAGAGTGGAAACTACTGTCTTTTTTGATCTAGGCTTTGAAGTCACAGACTGTCAGTCAGCCTGTTCATTGTGGGAGGAGACCATACTGAGACTGGAATACCAGTGTGAGAGGATCACTGAAGGCTGTCTTGGAGCCTCACTACCAGAGTGTCTTACATTTTTTAATAAGATATCTAAAAGTTATTTCACATTTAGTTCTTCTTTATTCCACCTTGAGGATGTTATGTTTTGTGTGTGTGTGTGGGGAGGTGTAAAGAAGGGGTTCTAATCTTATTATGTTTCTAAAAGTATAATAATTGCCTCAATCTCATTTGTTGAGTAATCCATCATATTGTTCTTTTTATATGTGGGTTTGCTTCCGGGCTCTCTCTACTCTCTTTTAGCCTGCTTTTTCATTCCTGTACCAGTACCACTTTACAACAAGTACTGATCACTCTAAGGCAAGTCTCAAACTCTTTTTACTCTTCTTCACTATTGGCTTAGCTCTTCTTGTCTCCAAAGGTTATTAAGAGAGAAATTGTTAAATAAATCCATTTGATTTTTAGAGTCAGGTTTTATGAAGAGTTCTGCTGGGATTTTGCTTAAGGAATATAAAAGTATAACCCTTTTTTCATTAAAAAATTAATAGGTGCTTAGTAAAGATTTGTGAAATACAGATAAGTTAAAAAAACTTAAAACAAATAAAGCATCCATAACCACATCACCCAAATATCATCATTATTGTAGCATTAAGAATTTTTAAAGTTTTGATTTTGTAAAAACTAAATCTTCTCTATAACAAAAACCATCACATATTGGGGAAAAAAATAAGGATTAACATTTTTATTATAGTGTGTGTCCATAAAACATTAAGAAAAAGATAAATAGAAAAATGGACAAAGAATATGAACAGACATTTGACAGAGGCGGATGTACAGAGAAGTCCATATGCTCATTCCTCAAATGTTAACATTTTCCACATTTGCATTTCTTTTTTCTCTCCTTATCCTCCCTGTCATTTCCTCTCTGTCTCAGTGCTTTGTTCCTCCTTCCCCATCAATATATGATATTTAAAATATATAGAAATATTTTAAATATATTTAAAGATACTTAGGTTCAAATACATAGATTTTCTGAACCGTTTGAGACATGATGACCCTTTTACCTTTATATACTTAAGTGTGTGTTTCTTAAAAGTAGGACGTTATCTTACATAATTGAAGTATAGTTATCAAAATTAAGAAATTAACATTGACACAATGCTGTCATCCAGATATTGTCAATAATAACCTTTATAAGCCCTCCCTCTCCAAAAAAATCTTGGATCATCATGCAAGAGTCATTATGTGACATCATGATGTCTGGTCGTGCACCTGATACATCAGTTGTCATGTCTCTTTAGTCTACTTTAATCAGGAAGCACATGATATTGCTTCGTCCCAATCCTGGTGATGTTAACTTTGATCACTGGTTACAATGGTGTCTACCAAGATTCTTCTCCATTGTAAGGTTATTATTATTCCCTCTGTAATTAATAAGAATCTTGTGGTGTGATACCTTTTTTTTATTATTGATTATTTATTTTTGGCTGCACTGGCTTTTTGTTGCTGCGGGCAGGCTTTCTCTAGTTGCGGCGAACCGGGCCTACTGTTTGTTGAGGTGTGCAGGTTTCTCACTGTGGTGGCTTCTCTTGTTGTAGAGCATGAGCTCTAGGCACACAGACTCAGCAGTTGTGGCTCGTGGCCTCTAGGGCGCAGGCTCAGTAGTTGTGGCGCATGGGCTTAGCTGCTCCGCGGCATGTGGGATCTTCCCGAACCAGGGCTCGAACCTGTGCCCCCTGCATTGACAGGTGGATTCTTAACCACTGTGCCACCAGGGAAGTCCTGTGGTGTGATACTTTGTGACCATATAAATATCTGGTTGCTCGTCAAACTTTGGCCCACGAGTTTCAGCATCCAATTATTGTTCTTGTTTGAGCCAGCTGTTTGTTATTCATGGTGATTTTCTAATTTAGTTGTTCCTTTTTAATTTTAATTGACTTTTCACTACAAAAAAAGGTTCTCCTTCATGAGAACTTTTATTCAAAAACGTTCTCCTATTTTTATGCTAATTTATTCAATGGATTATAGTCTTTTCCCATCATTATTAATTCTGAAATGCTCAAATTATCCTAGATTTGGCCCATGTAAGCCCTGAAAAGCTAGCTCTATATTCTTTTGACATGTTCCCATCAATTTGTGAAGACTTTCTCACACAATAAAATATTCCAGGCTCATCATATAGTTTCCCAGCTCTAGAATCAACCAATTTCTCCAGGGAGCTCTGATTCCTTTTTGTGGGGAATAGTATTATCTTTGTTTTATTCTTAATTGCCTTTATTCTTCATTACTGTATGTTTTTTATTCTATCTTGATTTGTTCTATTTTTGCATGGCTAACCATACTGCTTTAATTATTTAAGTTTTATAGTTTAGTTTATTATTTAATTATTAGATCTCTCTGGTAATATTTGACACTAGAGACCAATCATGTCTTCTTGCTTGTACTCCAAAACCTCATAATTCCTGTTTTTTTCTTGACCTGTTTGATTGTTTATGTCATGCTTCTTCTGGATTCTTCTTAACTTGATTACGATTTTAAAAGGTAGATTGCCCTAGGATCCTCTGAGGAACCAGGCAGTGTCACTGCTTATTCATTGCTGGTGGGAAATCTATACTGGTTCTGTTTCTCTGGGGACAATTTGATAATATATATCAAAATTACAAATGTATATTCCCATTTCGGGAATGTATCCTTCAGGTATATTTTCAAATTTTGTAATGATGTATGTACAGGGTTATTCATACAAATATTGTGTGTAATAGCAAAAGATTTGGAGATTATCCACAATAATCTGAAAACTTTATTAACGTTTTTCTCCCTTTTTCTAGTCATATCTGCATAAGGCTAGATTTTCTTCATATGTGTCAACCAAAACAATATATCGTAGTAGAGTGAAACAAAAGCTCAAATGTCCATTAATAGTGGATAGGTTAAGTAAATAATGATACAGCAGTATAATGGAATATTATGCAGTTGAAGAAGAATAGGAAGAATAGTATTTATTTGGAAAATCATGGAAAAATCGTTGCAAGTAAAAAGGAAAAGAGTAAGGTGCAGAACATATTATACAGCAGTTTTTGTGTAAAGGAGGGGAACTAGATTTATTTGCTCTATTGGCATAAGGAACTCTGGAAGGAAAAAGAAGAAACTAACACTTTTCCCCAGGAAGTAGGGTATGAACTGGGCAGATGACAGAGGTGTGATGAGACTCTTTACTGTATACCTTTTTAATCTGTTTGACTTTTGAGACTTGCAAATATCAGTACCACCTGTTTAATTCAATTTTTTAAATGTCTTACAGTATAACTTACACCTGGTTTTGGCGCAGTATGAATTGGGGCTTTTTACTAAGGCTAAACCACTGGCCCACAGCATAAAATGTTTCTCAACACACTGTATGCAGCCTTTTGTCTCTACAGCTTTATAACTTAGCCACTTCTGGCTCCATATTTTACATTCTAGCAACATTGAATTTCTTCTAACACGTGGCACTGTTTCATACCTGTGTGTGTATGTTTTACCTATGTCTTCTTCATATTCATCTTTTAAGAATCAGTTAGTCATGTTCTGTGGGAAGCTGTTCTGCACCTCTGCAGGCTGAGTTGGGTGACTATCATAATACTCTGTGTATTTGTCTAGTAGTGCTCTTATGATATTGCATTTTAACGTTCAGCTCCTTGTATAGTACCTAGACATATAGACTCAAAGATTTGATTCAGTTTTTTTTTTAAATAACTCTGTAGGGTAGGGGTTATCTCTCAAAGAGCTTGTAGTCTTTAATAGAGACATACATGTAGGAATGTAACTAACATAAGACAGAGAGTAATAAGTGAGACAATAGGCAAGGCTATATTTCCAAAGAAGTTCTTTTACATGGGTCTTGAAGATGTGCCATGGTCCAGTGGGGGACATTTTAACAGGGCCTGTTTAAGAGCAGCAAACAATCCGGTGTAGCTTCAGTGTAGAGGAATCATGACTCAAGGTGAATTGGGAAGGAAAGGAAAAACAGGGACAGATTGTGAGAGACCTAACATTCTAGTCTGAGGAATTTAAATAGTATCTTGTAGGCAGAGTAGGACTATCGAATGTTTTTGAACAAGGAGCCAATCTGATCTGTGTTTTAGGAAGATTACTTTTATACTTTCTGTAGAGTGGTTTGAAAAAGGAAGCTATGAGAGACAGGGGCATCTGTTAAGATATTTTATACTGTAAACTACAGTGTTGAATATGGGATCAAAAAGGAACAGGCAGCTACATTTTCAAACTCCATGTTTTTGTCCATATAGTCCATTCAACCTAGAATGATCTCTTATTCCAAAAGTGATATTCTATTCATCTTTGAAGAGACAGCTTATATGTAACATCTACTAGTAATCCCTGATAAATTCCCACCAAATATAATTAATTATACCCTGTTCTGACTGCCTTTCATTTACTTATGACTTTTTTCATACTCTACCTATCTTATAATAGTTGTCTTACTCACCCCTGGAATTAATTGCTTCCTTCTGGAAACCTTTGTGTTACTTTATTTGACCTACTCATACAACACCCAACACATTGTATTATTGTTTGATGTTTTTTCTGTTTATTTCAATAAACATTTCTTGGGTACCAAACCTGGAGAAATTCATACTTTGGCAGTCCATATGTTTGTTTATAATATATGATTAGATGTATGAGTTTTTAAAGGCAACTTTATTTTGATCTCTTGCACATAACATAGTTGGTTACTTATTAGGAACTCAATATTGTAGAGACATTAGTGGAACAGTATTAGTTAAAAGCCAGGTTTAAATCCCGACTCTACCACTGTAGCCTGGATCCTCTGTAGGAAAGTTATTTAGCCTATTTAAGCCATAGTTTTCTCAGTCGTAAAATGGGGAATTAGCTTGGGCTGCCATGACAAAATATCATAGACGGGGCAGCTTAAATGACAGAAAGTTATTTCTCACAGTTCTGGAGGCTGTGAAGTCTGAGAGCATGGTTTCAGCATTTTTGGGTTCTGGTGAGGACATTCTTCCTGGCTTGCAGGTAGTACCTTTTCGTTGTGTTCTCACTAGGTGGAAAGAGACACAACAAGCTCTTGGATGTCTTTTCTTATAAGGGTACTAATGCCATCATGAAGGCCCCACCCTTGTGACCCCATCTAAACCTAATTTCTTCCCAAAGGCCCCATCACACTGGGGGTTAGGCTTTCAACATATGAATTTGTGGCGGGGGCACAAACAGTCCATAGCGCTATCTTATACAGTGGTTTTGAGAATTAAATAATTTATGGAAAGCATTTAGCACTGTGCCTCTAACATAAAAAGTGATGTGTTTAACCTGTTGTCATCATTGTCATTATTTTGACAGCATAAATTTTGCATATGGGGTAATGGAGGAAAATTGCAGATGCATTAGTGATTTTTCTCTTCATTGATGGAGGATATGTGATTAATTATGAAGAGAAATGTAGGAAGAAGAGCAGGATTGCAGGCACTCTGATTAGAGGTGCTTTCTTCACTCTGTCAAGAGACAAGGAGAAGATGGATGCAAATGTTAGGTTTATAGATGTAGCATAAAAATGCTAAGAGTAGAAGAAAAGAGAACCTTTAATATTCTTTGTATGTATATGATCTTTAAAATGCAATTCTTAATTGTTTTTATTCAAATCTTTATTTTTCTTTTCTCTGATTTCATTGATAAGGATGAGTTTTTCTGTGAGCCCAGGAAGGCAGAAATATCATTTATATCTTCATCCACAAATAATACTAAATTTGTTTTGCTGGATTTTGAAAAGTTCTGTTTCAGACATTTTGAATCTTAGACATATTTTGACATTTTAGAATTGGAGTATAATATATTCCTATCCTCTAGCTTGTGGATTTACTTTCTCCTCTCTAAGTTAATGAATCAAAGGTTTATTAGCCTTTCTAGGACTTTAAGTATCTCTAATTCTTTCACTTTTGGCAATAATTCTCCACATTTACTTTATAGAGTCCCTTTGGTGGAGGCCACAGGCGGAGAGGAAGCACAGGATTCATAAGATGGAGGGCGGGTGAGTGACTGAGAATTTGGGCTGGACTTGGAAAAAAAAGTGGTAGTGGTTGCACCTTCATAATAGGAATAAATTTGAAGTGTAAGTTGGGACATTACATTGTCTTGGTCAGGTCTGTAAAGATAATGGAATGGTTTTGAGTTTTTTCTTTATGTAAATTTATTAATAATTTATATGACAGAGCTATCATGCCATCTGTACTACGATTTTATCAAAATTCACACTGTGAGCACACAGTTGACAGTTTGCAGGAACATAGAGCCAATAGTTTATCCCAGACTACATCTTTTCTTTGGTAATAGTGGTCAGAAATACATCATTAAATTGTGGTTTGGGACTTATCTTTTTTGTTTTAATAACAGAAATTTCACCCCTTAATAATATAACCTTAAATTGGCATGCAGGTTTACTGATGAATTTATGGATTTTCTATGAGTGTATGTAGTGGTATGTAGTTAGATAAGACTGATTGTAATATTATAAAGTAGAAAAAGTTTTTCTCTAGGACCCTTTCACTGCTTTTTCCTTGTTTCTTCAACCTCCTCATTTAGGAGTTATCCTCCATAGATAGGCCTTTCCCTGTTTTATCTTTATCAAAAGAAATCCCCCAGTACTTTAGGGCCTTGACAGGTTACCTTTGAAAGCCAAATAGATACATTAAGTGGCAGATTTTTTAACATTTAATTGGGGCTTTTGAAAATCCAAACAGAATTTCCTTTTGGTGAAACTTGAAACATTGACTGACATCTGTTGGGAGAAATATTTTCAGCCAAGAGAGTTTTCTGACTCTGCTCCTTAAGTGACAACATGTTGCCAGGTAGGAAGGGAACGAACACTGTTACATGCTAGTGTCTGAGCATCTGTGCCAGGTCCTTTATACAGTATCATTTGATCCCCAAAGGGAGCTTTGTGAGATAGGCATTCTTATTCACATTTTACAAAAGAGGAACTGAAAGAGGCACAGACAGGTGAAGTGACCTTCCTAAAGAGGTCACATCACAGGCACATCTTTTTTTTTTTTTTTTTTTTTTTTTTGCAGTAAGCGGGCCTCTCACTGTTGTGGCCTCTCCCATTGCGGAGCACAGGCTCCGGACGCACAGGCTCAGTGGCCATGGCTCACGGGCCTAGCCGCTCCATGGCTCATGGGCCTAGCCGCTCCATGGCATGTGGGATCTTCCCGGACCGGGGCACGAACCCGTGTCCCCTGCATTTGCAGGCGGACTCTTAACCACTGCGCCACCAGGGAAGCCCTAGGCACATCTTAAAAGCAGGACTTTCAGACTCCAAAGCTTTTACATTTACCAGTAGACCAGTATTTGACAGTAATTTTATTTTTTTTGTTTAATCTATAATTCTTTTTGGTGAACATAAAATATCTTGCCCTCAAGAATTCCTTTACGTGTTTCTGTAGAGAGGGTTCCCCATCTCCTTCGTAAGACACCGCTTAGATCCTGCTGCTTGTGGTTGATTAGTCTCGAACTTTTTATTGTGTTTTTGGCTAGGAGTATAAAATTGCATTATTAGCAGAGATGGTGAACACTACAACATTCATCTCTAAACATATTGAATTAGATTTGTTTGTTTTTAGCAGATTGGCCAACTTTGAAGTTTGTACTTAGAGTAAGGAAGTGTATGACATATACTACCTAAGTGTACTCTAAGTGTATATACAATATGACAACTGTATATATGTGAACTATAACATTTGGGAATTATCACAGCAAGAATGAATACATTTCTTGTTATTGATACTTTTGAACAGGTATGTTCAGTGTTACAAAACATTTTGAAAATGTTCATTCGACAAAGAAATATAAAGTGCTTGCTATGTGCCAGGGCTATGCTAAATTCTACGCTGAACACAACACTAAAAGCACATGGTTTCTGCCCACAGTGAGATGATGGTTTAGAAGGGAGACAAACTTGTGAGGTAACTATTAAAATACACTATATTCGGGGCTTCCCTGGTGGCGCAGTGGTTGAGAGTCCACCTGCCGATGCAGGGGACACGGGTTTGTGCCCCAATCCGGGAAGATCCCACATGCCGCAGAGCGGCTGGGCCCGTGAGCCATGGCCGCAAGGCCTGCGCGTCCAGAGCCTGTGCTCCGCAACGGGAGAGGCCACAACAGTGAGAGGCCCGCGTACCGCAAAATAAATAAATAAATAAAATAAAATACGCTATAATCATTACAGTTATGGAGTCTGTAGAAGGAAGAGTGGGTGCACTATGGAAGGACAAGTTAATTGTGCTTGGGTGACTTGGGAAGATTTTGAGAAGAGGTAGTTTAAACTGAAGGCCGAATATATTCTTGACTACAGGAAAATTCATGATCTGCTCATACATATTGTATACACAACATTTGCATGGGCAGCATTTCCCTTACTTGTATGCATAAATGTAGTATTAAGTTTGAACACTTAGTGTCTTCCCTTTACCTCTAAATCATACATCCTCCATATATCTTTTAAAAGGCTTCTCCTGTAGTTGCTTGTTTCCCTTTATTTTTCTGTTCTGCTGCTGTAAAATTTCTCTGGTTTTTGGAAGGAGGCAGAGTAATTGCTGGATAGTAGAGGAAAGTTACATTTATGATGATGGCTCTATTTCTACATTCTTTAAAACAGTTAGTAGTGAGTGAAGCATCACAATGATGGTGGAAAATGTAAGTAGAGCAGGGTAATGGAACTAGGTGCCTGATTGCTTTATTATTTTTACTGTTGCACAAATGGTTTTCTTCTATTTAGAATAATCTAAGGACTGAAAGTATGACTAGCTATGTTCTTGAGCTGAAAGTGAAGTTAGAAGACAGTTGTCTGGAGGGAAACATTGCATTCAGTGGTATATTAATGATTTCCTGGCCCATTTTGATTGTAAGGCTTTTTGGTGAATTATACTTATGAAGAGTTCCCCTATGATTGAGTATTAGGATACGTGCCTGTCTCTAATATACATGCTGGTTCTCATAGGCAGACACATTGGCAGATGTTAAGGCAATTCAGTTTAGTTGAGAAAGCCGCATGATATTATGGAAAGAGCCCTGCACCAGACGTTAGGAAAGCTGAATTCAGGTCCTGCCTCTGCCTCTTAGGTAATTTGTTCTCTGCCTTTGAGCTAGTCAGGTGACCTCTCTTAGGCCTCAGTTTCTTGCTTTTTAAATACTGGGTTAGGATAATGCTCCCTAAGGTATTGCTCAACTCACACTTTAATCATTTTATTATTGACAAGGGATTTATTCACCTACCAAATCTATACTGAGTGCTTTCATATTTCAGGTTCTGTGCTAGGTGGTGTAGTCAAAAAGAGACATGGAGGGTAGTCATAGATCAATGGGAGAGAGCTGAGAGTTGAGAAACTTATACAACTCTGGTAAATTTTTGACAGACGTAGCAAGACCATTCACTGCAGGAGAATAGTCTTCAACAAATGATGCTTGTACAACTGGATTTCCACATGCAGAAGAATCAATTTAGACCCCTACCTCATACTGTGTACAAAAAATAACTCAAAATGGATTAAAGACCTAAACATAAAAGCTAAAACTATAAATCTCTTGGAAGAAAATGCATAAATCTTTGTGATCTTGAATTGGGCAGTGGTATTTCAGATTTGATACCAAATGCACAAGCAACCAATGAAAAATGGATAAATTGGACCTCATCAAAATTAAAAACTTCAAAATAGACTTTAAAATAAAGACTGTTACAAGAGACAAAGAAGGACACTACATAATTATCAAGGGATAGATCCAAGAAGAAGATAAAACAACGGTAAATATTTATGCACCCAACATAGGAGCACCTCAATACATAAGGCAAATACTAGCAGCAATAAAAGGGGAAATCGACAGTAACACAGTCATAGTAGGGGACTTTAACACCCCACTTTCACCAGTGGACAGATCATCCAAAATGAAAATAAATAAGGAAACACAGGCTTTAAATTATACATTAAACAAGATGGACTTAATATTTATAGGACATTCCATGCAAAAACAACAGAATACATATTCTTCTCAATTGCTCGTGGAACATTCTCCAGGATCGATCATATCTTGGGTCACGAACCAAGCCTTGGTAAGTACAAGAAAATTGAAATTGTATCAAGTATCTTTTCCGACCACAACGCTATGAGACTAGATATCAATTACAGGAAAAGATCTGTAAAAAATACAAACACATGGAGGCTAGACAATATACTACTTAAAAACGAAGTGATCACTGAAGAAATCAAAAATACCTAGAAACAAATGACAATGGAGACACGACGACCCAAAACCTATGGGATGCAGCAAAAGCAGTTCTAAGAGGGAAGTTTATAGCAATACAGTCCTACCTTAAGAAACAGGAAACATCTCAAACAACCTAACCTTGCACCTAGAGCAATTAGAGAAAGAAGAACAAAAAACCCCCAAAGTTAGCAGAGGGAAAGAAATCATAAAGATCAGATCAGAAATAAATTAAAAAGAAATGAAGGAAACAATAGCAAAGATCAATAAAACTAAAAGCTGGTTCTTTGAGAAAATAAACAAAATTGATAAACCATTAGCCAGACTCATCAAGAAAAAAAGGGAGAAGACTCAAATCAATAGAATTAGAAATGAAAAAGGAGAAGTAACAACCGACACTGCAGAAATACAAAGGATCATGAGAAATTACTACAAGCAACTCTATGCCATTAAATTGGACAACCTGGAAGAAATGGACAAATTCTTAGAAATGCACAACCTGCCAAGACTGAACCAGGAAGAAATAGAAAATATGAACAGACCATTCACAAGCACTGAAATTGAAACTGTGATTAAAAATCTTCAAACAAACAAAAGCCCAGGCCCAGATGGCTTCACAGGTGAATTCTATCAAACAGTTAGAAAAGAGCTAACACCTGTCCTTCTCAAACTCTTCCAAAATATAGCAGAGGGAGGAACACTCCCAAACTCATTCTACGAAGCTACCATCACCCTGATACCAAAACCAGACAAGGATGTCACAAAGAGAGAAAACTACAAGCCAATATCACTGATGAACATAGATGCAAAAATCCTCAACAAAATACTAGCAAACAGAATCCAACAGCACATTAAAAGGATCATACACCATGATCAAGTGGGGTTTTTCCTAGGAATGCAATGATTCTTCAATATATGCAAATCAATCAACATGATACACCATATTAACAAATTGAAGGATAAAAACCATATGATCATCTCAATAGATGCAGAGAAAGCTTTTGACCAAATTCAACACCCATTTATGATAAAAACCCTGCAGAAAGTAGGCATAGAGGGAACTTTCCTCAACATAATAAAGGCCATATATGACAAACCCACAGCCAACATTGTCCTCAACGGTGAAAAACAAACCATTTCCACTAAGATCAGGAACAAGACAAGGTTGCTGACTCTCACCACTCTTATTCAACATAGTTTGGAAGTTTTAGCCACAGCAATCAGAGAAGAAAAAGAAATAAAAGAAATCCAAATCAGAAAAGAAGTAATAAAGCTGTCACTGTTTGCAGATGATGTGATACTATACATAGAGAATCCTAAAGATGCTACCAGAAAACTGCTAGAGGTAATCAATGAATTTGGTAAAGTAGCAGGATACAAAATTAATGCACAGAAATCTCTGGCATTCTTATACACTAATGATGAAAAATCTGAAAGTGAAATTAAGAAAACATTCCCATTTACCATTGCAACAAAAAGAATGAAATGTCTAGGAATAAACCTACCTAAGGAGACAAAAGACCTGTATGCAGAAAATTATAAGACACTGATGAAAGAAATTAAAGATGATACAAATAGATGGAGAGATATACCATGTTCTTGGATTGGAAGAATCAACATTGTGAAAATGACTCTACTACCCAAAGCAATCTACAGATTCAATGCAATCCCTATCAAACTACCACTGGCATTTTTCACAGAACTAGAACAAAAAATTTCACAATTTGTATGGAAATGAAAAAGGCCCCGAATAGCCAAAGCAGTCTTGAGAAAGAAATACAGAGCTGGAGGAATCAGGCTCCCTGACTTCAGACTATACTGCAAAGCTACAATAATCAAGACAGTATGGTACTGGCACAAAAACAGAAATATAGTTCAATGGAACAGGAGAGAAAGCCCAGAGATAAACCCACACACATATGGTCACCTTATCTTTGATAAAGGAAGCAAGAATATACAGTGGAGAAAAGACAGCCTCTTCAATAAGTGGTGCTGGGATAACTGGACAGGTACATGTAGAAGTATGAAATTAGAACACTCCCTAACACCATACACAAAAATAAACTCAAAATGGATTAAAGACCTAAGTGTTAGGCCAGACACTATCAAACTTTTAGAGGAAAACATAGGCAGAACGCTCTATGACATAAATCACAGCAGGATCCTTTTTGACCCACCTCCTAGAGAAATGGAAATAAAAAGAAAAATAAACAAATGGGACCTAATGAAACTTCAAAGCTTTTGCACAGCAAAGGAAACCATAAACAAGACCAAAAGACAACCTTCAGAATGGGAGAAAATATTTGCAAATGAAGCAACTGACAAAGGATTAATCTCCAAAATTTACAAGCAGCTCATGCAGCTCAACAACAAAGAAACAAACAACCCAATTCAAAACTGGGCAGAAGACCTAAATAGACATTTCTCCAAAGAAGATATACAGATTGCCAACAAACACATGAAAGAATGCTCAACATCATTAATCATTAGAGAAATGCAAATCAAAACTGCAATGAGATATCTCACACCGGTCAGAATGGCCATCATCAAAACTAGAAACAATAAATGCTGGAGAGGGTGTGGAGAAAAGGGAACCCTCTTGCACTGTTGGTGGGAATGTAAATTGATACAGCCACTATGGAGAACAGTATAGAGGTTCCTTAAAAAACTACAAATAGAACTACCATATGACCCAGCAATCCCACTACTGGGCATATACCCTGAGAAAACCATAATTCAAGAAGAGTCATGCACCACAATGTTCATTGCAGCTCTATTTACAATAGCCAGGACATGGAAGCAACCTAAGTGTCCATCAACAGGTGAATGGATAAAGAAGATGTAGCACATATATACAATGGAATATTACTCAGCCATAAAAAGAAACGAAATTGAGTTATTTGTAGTGAGGTGGATGGACCTAGAGTCTGTTATCCAGAGTGAAATAAGTCAGAAAGAGAAAAACAAATACCGCATGCTAACACATATGTATGGAATCTTAAGAAAGAAAAAAAAAAAGGTCATGAAGTACCTAGGGGTAAGACGGGAATAAAGACACAGACCTACTAGAGCATGGACTTGATATGGGGAGGGGGAAGCGTAAGCTGTGACAAATTGAGAGAGTGGCATGGACATATATACACTACCAAACGTAAAATTGATAGCTAATGGGAAGCAGCCACAGAGCACAGGGAGATCAGCTAGGTGGTTTCTGTCCACCTAGAGGGGTGGGGTAGGGAGGGGGGGAGGGAGGGAGAAGCAAGAGAGAAGAGATATGGGAACATATGTATATGTATAACTGATTCACTTTGTTATAAAGCAGAAAAGTAGCACACCAGTGTAAGGCAATTATATTCCAGGAAAGATGTTAAAAAAAAAATTAAAAACTTATGTGTCAAATGGCACTCTTAAGAAAGTGAAAAGAGAACCCACAGGATGGGGAAAATATTTGAAAATCATACATCTGATAAAGGTCTAGTACCCAGAGTATATCAAGAATATATGACTCAGTAATAGAAAGACAGCCCAAATTAAAAATGGGCAGCAGATCTGAATTGACATTTTTCCAAAGAAGATACACAAATGGCCAATAATTCATGAAGAGGTGCTCAACATCATTAACCAGCAGAGAAATGCATATCAAAATCACATGAGATATCACTTCACACTCATTAGGATGGCACTAATCAAAAAGATGGATGATGAAAAGTGTTGATGAGGATATGAAGACATTGGAACCCTCATATACTGCTTGTGTGATTGTAAAATGGTGCAGCTGCTTTGGAAAACAATTTGGCAGTTCTTTGAAAACTTAAACAGAGTTATCATATGACCCAGCAGTTTCGTACTTAGGTATATACCCAAGAAAATTTAAATCTTATGTTTATACAAAATTTGTATATGAACATTCATAGTAGCATTATTCATAAAAGCCCCAAAGTGGAAATAACCCAGATGTCCATTAACTATTGCATGGGTAAACAAAATATGGAATAATCCATAAAATGGAATATTATTTAGCCAGAAAATAATGAAGTGTATACATGCTATACCATGGACGTACCTTGAAAACCTTATGCTAAGTGAAAAAAGTTGGATATGAAAGGCCACATATTGTATGATTCCATTTATATGAAATGTCCAGAATGGGTACATCCACAGAGACAGGAAGTAGTTTAGTGGTTGTCGGGGCTAGGAGGAAGAGGGAATGGAGAGTGGCTGCTAAAATGGGTTCAGGGTTTCCTTTTAGGGTGATGAAAGGTTCTGAAATTAGTGGTGATGGTTATACAACCTTGTGAATATATTAATACTAAAAACAAAACTACACTTTAAAATGGTAATTTTATGGTATGTGAATTATATCTCAATAATTTTTTTGTTTTTAAAAGACATGGTCCTTTCCTTCATGGTGCTAAAATGAACTGTTAATATGATAGGGATAATAAAGGGTTCCATGGGAGGATACAGTATGACATTCTGTCCTACTGTGTGGAGTTGGGGGTCAGATTCCTGGAATAAGTAACATTTAAATGGAGACCTGAAGAATTCAAGAATGAATTGAAGTTACGTAGGTGAAAAAACTGGTATAGTGGAAATTAGGAAACAGGGACGAATATATCAGAATGAATAACTTAAAGCCAATTTTAGTTCTAACAGGTATAGGGTCCTACCTCTGGCACTATGTAAGATTGTCACAGATCTTTTACCTTGAGTAATTTAATTATCCTATAATGTGTATTATGAAAAAATTATGTATCTTAACCTTCTGGGGAAAACATTTTTCATGATTTGATTCTAAATATTTAAAACTTTTAGTGTATGACATTTTATAATTTAAAATGTTCCTGAAACCAGAGCTAGATTCTATAATTTGTTTTATGCTGGGTTTTTTTTCTCCCCTTTATCTGTTTGTAGATTTTATAAGCCAGGTTTTCAACCTTCCTTCTTGTAAAAATTCTACTGTTTTCTTTCCTTTTGACAGTTTGAGGTTAATTTCAGATCTTTGTAAGCATTGTTTGCTATAGAGTTGGGATAAATACAAATGTTTGTTTCTCTTTGCTGTTAGGTAATAAAATATTTTATTAAGAAGAAATTTCAAACATGTACAAAAGTAGAATAATATAGTCAACACCCATGTAATCAACACCAGCTTCAAAAATTTCCAACTCATAGCCAATCTTATTATATACCCACCTATTCCTTCACTTCCTAAATTATTTGGAAGCAAATCTCAGAAGTTACATCACTTTATATGCATGTTCATATATCGCTTAATGAAAAGAATTCTTTTCTTTTTAATATGTATTATTGAGTATTTTTTAACTTGGAAATTTTTCCATATGAAAACAAATTATTTAAAAAGTTGTCTCTTGCTGGAAATGAATAGCTAATTTGTTACTCTTTTTTTTTGCTTATATACAGTGTTTATTTTTTCTAATATTAGTTATGCTTATAAAATGATAAAGTTGACGTTATGAGAATGTGGTTCATAGTCTTTATGTTCCTTGTTGTGATTAACTAGGACTTAGGCATGGTGAAACTTTACAGCCAGTAGTAGTTATGTCCTTTTACCGTATTCAATGGGCTTTTCTGCTTCGCCTTATAGGAGTGTCTGTATCATTTAACATTATGGGCTACCAGTCTTTGTTGAACACACATCTCTCTTGGCTTCCCTGACGTTTGGCTTTCTTGGTTCATCCCTGTATTGGAGTGCTCTTTTACTGACACATTATCTTTTGATATCCACTACATGTGACTATATCTCATCCTTATTCTATTCTTGAGCCTCTTCTGTTCTCTCTGCAAACTCTTTATTTCTGCTGGCATGCTGCATGACATCAATAAACATACATTATGTATGTATTAGTGAATCCCAAATATTTGTTACTAGTCAATGAAAGAACCTCTTTAATGTTCTGGTTGATTATTTAAAATGTTCCCATGGATAGATATCCCATTGTCATGATAAATTCAGCTTTTCAAAATTTTCTTCTTTTTTTTCATTAATACTGATTCCCCTTCACCTTTCCTCTATTGACAAATTATTAGACTTCTTCAAATCACTAGGCTAGAAATATATCTTCCTCCTCTTTCAACCTCCTATGTACATCCTGTTATCTTATTCTGTTAACTCTTCCTTCAAAATATGTTATTTGCATTTTCATTATTATTACCTATTCTAAGCATTTCCTTTAGGAAATTTCCTAACTACCTTTAGGTCATCTAAGTGCTCTTCTCTGTGATTCCCTAAACCTGTGTGTTCTCCACAGTCAAGATGATGTATATACATGTCTCTCCCTTATTAGAATTCATACTCTTCAGGGGCTAAGATTGGATTTCATTCATGCTGCGACCATAATACATAGTAATATTCATTAAATTGTTAATTGAATTGAATTGGATTTCTAATCTCTTTACCTACTATATAATATCCTGTAATATCTATTTAAGGTCTTGTCTTTCCCTTGCAGTGCATCCTATATAAAGTACTCTTTGAGAATCCAATAAAAGCACTATAGTCTCTATCAATGTGCCCTGCAAATTTCTGTCATGGAACTTATTGCAATCTAAAATTATTGTTTATTTTCTTTTTTATTATCTTTCCCCCCTTTGAATGTATTTCCTGTGATGGTAGGGACCATGTCAGCCTTACACATTTTATATATACATTCTAATATATATGTAAGTATACATTTTAATATAACCTTGCACAGGGTAGGACCTTAATAAGTACTTATTGAATATGAATGGGTATGCTTCCTGCTTAGTTGAGAGCAGTGTACTTATACATAATACAAATAATTTCACAGCAGTTACAAACCTTAAACTTTGAATCTTTGTTTTATTGTTGTCAGACTGATTTTTTTTTTTTTCCTTTTTGGCCGTGCTGTGGTGCTTGCGGGATCTTAGTTGCCTGACCAGGGATTGAACCTGGGCCCTCAGCAGTGAAAGCGCAGAGTCCTAACCACTGGACTGCCAGGGAATTCCCAGACTTATTTTTTCTAAAACAGTACTTTCATTGGTAAAAAGTCTAGTCAAACTCTTCTACCAGACATAAGACGGGTTCTGGGAATACAAAGATAAATAAGAACATCATTCCTGATTTTTATGGAATTTTGGAATAAAGAGAAAGAAATGCTTAAATATTCTTGTGGAGGTCATGGAAAGCTTCCTAGAGGACATCTGGTATCTCTAAGGTTTTTTTCAGCTCAAAAATTGTATAATTCATAGGTGCCATTTTCCTTAGCAGTAACAAAAACTTTGGTAGCCGCAAAGCAAAGACTGACTGCTACCAGCAGGATATTCTTGGCTGTTCCCATGGCTGCCCTCATTCTGATTAATTTGAATATTTACTTCAACCTAAGTAGTAACTTTGGAATTTAAATCTAATTCCTTACTAGATAGAGATTATTTTTAGATTACCCATTATTTTGTTAGCTGAGAATAACTCAAAGGAGAATTCAGCAGTGTTGTACATGGCTTTACTGAAGCCAGTGCAAGCTTTCCTTGTTTGTGGTTTGTTTGATTTTTGTTTGGTTAACAAGGGAATTAGGAGATATTTGCACTTAGCACTACTAATACACTATTTTTATACTTGATTTATACAACCAATTTACTTATTTTTGTTTTCACTTTCATTCCCATTAGAAGATAGGCTCTGTGAGAGCAGAATTTTTGTCTGTTGTGTTCATTGCTCAATAAATATTTGTTGAACGAATACTTAAGAAGTCTATTGGTAGCCTTAACAGAGTAGTTTGAATAAAATAGTGGGGATGGAAGCTAGTTTACATGGTTGAGGACAGCCTGAGCTGATAGTGATTTAAAAATCAAACAGGAATAGGTTTTTTCCCCTCCTTTTAAAACATGTGATAAAGAATATTTATGAAAATTCCCTTCTTAGCCACTTTTGTTTCTTTTTACTGCTGATAGCTTGTCAAATCTCTTTAAAATGAGCATGTCCTATTAGGTTTCTTTTTTGTAATTTATATGTGTCCTAATCATTAAATTTATTTATTACTGTAAGTCATATCTCAACTTATTATGACTTTTAGATTTTTGAGAAAATGAAAATTTTAGCTGTTCTTTAACCTAAATATAGCTGTGAAATAATGTATCAGTAAATAGTTTTAGACCTTAGATTAATTTTATTTTTTAAAATTGCTAAGCAAATGTGTACCGAAAGTAAATATGTGTATAAATCTTTACATTATTCAAAATTCTAAAATTAGACATCTGTCTAATGAATGTTGTTCTACATTTTGCTAAATGATTAATAGTAATTAAAAGGTTAAATATAAGCTGAAGAAAGCTTTGAATTTTGAAATGTTTGCAACAGCGAGTAATCTGACTGATGCAGACGTTTTTGTCAAAGTTGAAAAAGTTAGAGCTAATTAATTTCTTGGGAGACATATGATGAAATTGTAGGTGTGATAACATATTTGAGTAACATATGGTAGTTATGGGGCACCTTTCTAATGGTTGAGCAGCCAGTTAAATACAGACTTTTTTGGTTGTTTTTCTTTTATTATCATTCTTTGTTACTGTGTATTTTTAAATTAATTTAGCTTTCCGGAGGTCAGTACTCAGGATTTAATGATTTATATTTAAAATATTAACATGAACACTTTACTCTGAATTGGCATAAATTTAGTAAAAAGTTTTCTTAAAAATACATCCCTTTTTTTTCCTCAGCATATGCATGTATTATACTTACATGATTAAAAACAAATCCAGGGGCTTCCCTGGCGGCGCAGTGGTTGAGAGTCCGCCTGCCGATGCAGGGGACACGGGTTCGTGCCCCGGTCTGGGAGGATCCCACATGCTGCGGAAAAAAAAAAAAAAAAGGAATCCGCCTGCCAATGCAGGGGACACGGGTTCGAGCCCTGGTACAGGAAGATCCCACATGTCGCAGAGCAACTAAGCCCATGTGCCACAACTACTGAGCCTGCACTCTAGAGCCCACGAGCCACAACTACTCAGCCCGTGAGCCACAAGTACTCAGCCCGCGTGCCACAACAACTGAAGCCCACGCGCCTAGAGCCTGTGCTCTGCAACAAAGAGAAGCCACTGCAATAAGAAGCCCGTGCACCACAATGAAGAGTAGGCCCCGTTCACCACAACTAGGGAAAGCCCGTGTGCAGCAACGAAGACCCCAACGCAGCCAAAAATAAATAAATAAAATAAATTCATTAAGAAAAAAATACAATATGCTCTTTAAAAAAAAAAAAATAAATTAAAAAAAAATCCAGTGTTTGGGGGATTATACTCTCAGTACACATTGTTTAACTCAAATTACCCTTGAATGAAGATCCCCCCCAATGTTATGTGGTTACCTTTGATATACATACAGCACATATAGATACACATTTTAAAAATTTAGCTGTATTTTTCTCTCATAAGGATTCACTCTTTGTATTTGGACTAATTTCCTTCCTTCCGGTCTTACTTTCTGAATACTGCTTGATTACGACAACAGATTAAAAAGGAAATAACCATTCTGTTATTAAAATAGTATCTAATACCTTGGTAGAGGAAGTTCTGAGTTAAGAATTTTGCAATAGAGACAAGTAGTGACTTAGAGTTTTTCATTTTTTTAAAAGTTGGACTTTTACCAACATTTTTATGATTGTAATCTAGTGTATAAATTAAAAATTTCTAACTATCATTCAAAAATATGCACAGTAAAATAAGTTCAGGATGGAAATGCTTCTGTTGTGCTGCAGAGCCATCCACTGGAGGGTATTCAAGTTAACTTCTCTTGGTCTCAATATTCTGCTGATTAGGTTGATGAAATGAAAAATAAATGTGAAGGCTGTGCTTTTCTAAGTCTTCTGATATTAAATGAAAAGTGGTATTTGCATCTAAAATGAAATAAACTGAAAGGGAATATAATTTTAAACCTTAAAGGAAAGGTATTGTGAAAATTCTAGAGTTATGAATGAGATAACATTCCTTTGGTTTCTAATCTAGAAACTATTCAGAATATTACCGTATTTTTTAATATTCTTACTTTAAAAATTTGCATACAGTTAGAGGATCTAACGTGTCTAGAAACCTCCCAAATTGATTTACTAAACGTTTTTTATATTACCACAATTGTTTTCATTTAAATTTGAGTATCCTACAAATAATTTTGGTATGGACATCTGTTCTATGAATTCTTCCCTGTTCTGAATCTGTTGCAAAGTTTTCCTTGTCAGTTGACATGCTTTTTTAGCCCATGGTGACAAAGACAAATATTCATCAGGGGACTGCTGGAGTATTTTGCTCCAGTTGGGCTCTGAACTTAAGCCTTAAGTTAAGTAATAAAGGTGAACTTTCAAGTGACTCACAATAAAGCACTTACTTTCTCATTAATTTAATAAAATTTCTAAAATTTGCATTATTACCTAATTATCTGTGAACACTGAGTCTTAAAGATAGCAGGATTTTCTGAATATAGCTTGCTTTGAAAATGTAAGTTTGAAAAATGACTTTAGAGGTTTATTCCAGTTTGAAAAATGACTTTAGAGATTTATTCCAGTGCTGTAAATTTTAAATAATTTAATTGGTTAAATTGTTATGGTGATTAGAATCTACAGAAACAAAATCCTAGTGAATAGACTATTCGCTTTTTAGAACTTATGAGAGTTTTAGTAGAGTAAAATAATGATTTAGAAATTAATTGATTGGTTTTGTTAATTATCAACAATAATCATTAAATTGGATAATTTAAAAAAGTAAAGTAATAATCCGTATAATTCTAGTAGTAGGCAGTATTTAATGACAAATGGCAAGATGATAGTTTTTCATTCAGTAGGAAAATTTGATTTGGTTTCATAGTTGAATAATTATACTTAGAAATAGCATTTTTTTGCTTTATAAGTTGTTAAAATATTTTTTATTCTGGTAAGTCTTTATGTCATAAAGTAAGTAAATGACAGATATCAAATCCATAAGCCAACATTAAAATTCACTATAAAACTTGGCCCCAATTCTGAAAGCTATGGTTCATTCTAGAAATGTTTCTGGAACAGTTAGTGAATGATTTCGGAAGATGAGATTTACATTTTAAATACAGTGTCAACAGTCTTTACCTTGCCATGCATAATTTGTGTTGCCAGATGTGCTGAGGTCAGTGTTTTAACCATTCATATCTTATTTTCTGAATTTACTTAGTAACTCTTGAAGGGATTTATGATCAAAAAGAAGGTTTTGAAGGAAAGTATGTTAAGAGTCTTATTAATAGTATGGAAAGCAGTCCATTTTGTGGAGCATGATGTGCTCTGTCACATGGAAACATTTTTTTTGGATGCTTTCATAGCCATCTGTAGAGGGTGGATATTTGATTATACATAAGTCAGATAAAAAATAATTTTGACATTGTCTTTGCTTCCCTAAATACCTTGCTTCTGTGAAATGGTGTGTTAGCTTGATCACATCATTACAAAGGAGTTTCATAGTTGGCAATTAAAAGTATGTATAGTAAATTCATTGTGATTTTTAGTATTTTCTGTTGACAAGAAAAATTTTAAAAACAGACGATCGTCAGTCTAGCCTGAGGATTAATGATTTTTTTTTTGCCTCTGGAATGAAAGATTAATAAACATATTTAAAGTCTATCCATTTCATGTAATTTATTCACTAAATATGTGCCAGAACTTCTCAGAAACTCAGAATTACTATGAAACTATTACATTTATTCTTTTGAAACTTGGGGGAAAATGTAGATGCTTTATTCATTTACAATTACCAGGTATACTGACAAAACTATGTTATTTTGACTTTTAGAAATTATCCTAGCATCATAATTTCTAATGAGATATTGGATTTGGACTAGTTCAGGCAGCAAGAAAGATTCTAAGATAAAGGAACTTAAATTCTGTGCACTTTGTCTTCAGCAATAAAATACTTACATTTCTTAAATGCATATATGTTACTATATTCTTTAAAATACATTCATATTATTTTCCTTGAAAAAATTGTCTTTAAGTTAGATGGTATCTCTTTGTGGCTAATGTTAAATCCTTACTATGTATCAAGCATGGTGCTGTGTGCTTTGCATGTAGTATGTCATTTTATGTGTTTAAATGTTAAGGACAGAACAGAGAAAGATCATTAGACCTCTGACTATAGTCATGGGGATGATCTGTCTTATTTAGGCTCAGATATTTAGATAACTGGGACAGGTCCTTCATTGGTGCATATTGATGATGCAGATGACAGATGATCACCCAGGGTTTTAGGAAATCTTTCTAAACTATTGTTCCTTGCTTGACTGAGTTTTCAGGAGCCAGGGAAGATATTCTATCAACTCCCAAGTTTTAAACTTAATATTTGGGATTCAGTAAGTACTTGGAGCAAGGGTGAAGGGGAAGGGCTTACCAGAATGGGAGCTGAGTCTTTTCTCTGCCAGCTGTTCTCCATCTATTCATTTCTTCATTCAGTCAAGAAATACTTGAATACCTACTGTGTTTATGAAGCTCACATACAAGTGAGGGAGATAGCAAATAAAGATAAATACATAAAGCATATGATATGTTAGACAATAGAGAAAAATCACGCCTGGGAAAGAGGATATGAAACATCAAGGTTGGCAGCGGTGGGGTGGGGGTCATCTTGGTTGAAATTTTAGATAGGATGGCCTGAAGGATTAAGTTAGTACTAGCCATGTATGGGGGA
Organism: Monodon monoceros; assembly: GCF_005190385.1. Classification (NCBI taxonomy): domain Eukaryota; kingdom Metazoa; phylum Chordata; class Mammalia; order Artiodactyla; family Monodontidae; genus Monodon; species Monodon monoceros. The sequence continues at coordinate 27,114,638 of NW_021703774.1, forward strand.
CATCCATTCCAGAAAGAGGTTAGCTAGTGTAAAGACCTTGTGACAGGTCTGCCCCACACATGACCCGCATATGACCGCTGTGGGGCTTCACTAAGTAATGCCCTCAGTGTGCTTCATCATATCCTGTTGCATCTCAGGTTGATAAACATGGGCCAGGGGAGAGGTTTCATTTGGTAAGATGTACCTACTATGATGTATGCCTTATTAGTGAGCGAAGTCTAGTCCTCCAGTACCTGATTGCTGGGCTTCTTTGATTTGTGCAGGAAGTTAGGCAGGGCATGTAGCACAACCATGGCTCCTTCATACCTGGGGATGCACATTCTTAGGCAGAAGCCATTGCCTTTGTTAGCCAGGTGTTTTCTCAACTGACAGGATGGGCCACCTAAAGTATAAAACCACATCATGTACCTACAGTGCAGTTTGGGAGTATTAGGGTAAATTGTTTAGAAGTATTATGGTATAAAAGTTAGGTGCCTTTATTAATATATAAGATGCATTCTATCCATATTATTTATTGTCTGAAGAAATAATATTTAATCCATAGTAGTATATATTCTTTAATTTCACAGAAATGTAGCTACCTTGCTGGTGGGAGTGATTGTAAAATAGCAACTGATTCTCTTAAGCTACACATAAAATCAGCATCTTTATAGGTGCTTATGGCTCTTGGTCTAGTTTTTTCCCCTTCAACTCTTAATATTCCCTTTCTACTTTAAAAAATTATTGTGTTTAAAAATGTAATACATTGGGCTTCCCTGGTGGCACAGTGGTTGAGAGTGTGCCTGCTGATGCAGGGGACACGGGTTCGTGCCCCGGTCCAGGAAGATCCCACATGCCGCAGAGCGGCTGGGCCCGTGAGCCATGGCCGCTGAGCCTGCGCGTCCGGAGCCTGTGCTCCGCAACGGGAGAGGCCACAGCAGCGAGAGGCCCGTGAACCGCAAAAAAAAAAAAAAAAAAAAAGTAATACATTTACACCAGAATAGTGCTTCATACATAGACTTACAGTAAGATGAAAGAATATGAATTGAACTTTCAACTGGTCACCATGCAAATGAAGAAACAATATTTCCAGTATGCCAGGAGCCATCCGTAAGTCCTGCTCACATCCTCTTTTCCTTCCCCTAAAGGTAAATGTTCTCCTTACTTTTATGGTATTAAATTACCTAGTTTTTACAATATATAGCTTTAGCAGTTATATATCTCTCCTTAAACAGTACAGAATTTTTCCTTTCTTTGGTTTATGTAAATTGGGATAGAACTTTATGCGTTCTTTTGTATCTTATTTCTTTCACTCAGTATTAGGTTTGTAAGATTCATCCATATTTAGTGTAGTTTTAGTTCATTAATTTTCTTTGCTGTATAGTATTCCATTGTGTTACTGTACCACAACTTACTTTTCTATTGCAGACGGGCATTTGAGTTGTTTCTAATTTGTTATTACAAACTATGCTACTCTGAACATTCTTATACATGTCTTCCTGGTGAATATATGTGCACATTTCTATAAGGGTTTATATCCAGGAGTGGAATTACTGAGTCACAGGGAATATATATACTCAACTTCATTAGAATATGCAAAACTATTCTCCAAAATGGGTGTACCAATGTCCATTTTTGCCAACAGTGTTTGCTCTGTATCATCTCCAGTCTTCTATATTACCAGATTTCTAGTTTTTGCCAAAATGGGGTGTGTGTGTGTGTTAGTGTCTTATGGTGGTTTGTATTTGTCATTCCCTGATTGCTAATGAGGTTGAACATTTTTTTTTCACATTTGTCATTCTTTCATTTATTCTTATATCTACCATCTTTTATCTGGGATTGTATTTTTTTCCTCTTGAGGTATATCCTTTAGAACTTCCTCTAGTACATCTGGCTGGTGGCAACTCTTAGTTTTTTTTAATATACTGTTTTATTTTGTAATAAAATATATATAACATAAAAGTTACCATTTTAGCCATTTTTAAGTGTACAGTTCAGTGGCATTTAGTGCATTCACATTGTTGTTCAGCCATCATCACCATCTGTCTCCAGAACTCCTTTCATCTTGCAAAACTCAATCTATACTCATTAAATAACTCCCCATTCTCCCGTCCTTTGGCAACCATGATTCTACGTTTTATTACTGTGAATTTGACTAAGTACCTCATATAAGTGGAGTCCTATAGTATTTATACTTTTTGACTGGCTTATTATGAACCTTAGAATAATGTCTTCAAGCTTCATCCATGTTGTAGCATGTGGCAGAATTTCCTTTTTAAGGTTGAATAATATTCTCTTGTATGTATATACCATATTTTGTTTATCCATTCATCTGTTGATGTCTTTTAATTTTTATTTGTGTGAAAATGTATTTATTTTGCCTACATTCTTGAAGGATATTTTTTACTAAATAGAGAATTCTAGGTTGATACTTATTTTCTTTTACTCACTGAAGATATCATTCCTCTATTTTTGGGTTTCCACTATTACTATTGAAATGTTAGCTGTTAGTGTCACTGTTGGGCCTTGGAAAGTTATCTTGTTTTTCCTCTGAGTAGTTTTAAGATTTTTCTCTTTGTTTTGTGCCTAGACATGTATTTCTTCTTTTTTATCCTGTTTGAATATTCATTAACTATCTTGAATATATAGGTAGATTAATGTCTTTCTGGAAAATTCTTAGCCATTCACTCTTCAGGTACTTTCAGTAACCCATTCTCTCTCTGATCTTCTAGGATAACAATAAAAAAAACTTGTAAAATCTTCCCTATGTGTACTCTATGCATCTTGTACCCTTTCTGTGTTTTCCATCTTTTTTTTTTTTTTTTTGCTTCATTCTAGTTTCTTCTGATATTTTCCCAGTTCACTCTTTCTCTCTATATATTGGTATCTAACATGATATTAAGCTTACCCGTCAAGTTCTTATTTTTGGGTTATTGTATTTTTTAATTCCAGAATTTATATTTGTGTCTTTCAGATTAGCTATGTTACTTGCATAGTTTTATATTTCACTGCTGAAAATTTCAGATTTGACTTTTATCTCCAGGAACATGGTAGGTTTGTTGTTTTATTTACACTCTGATATTTCAGTATCTGGAATCCCTATAGGTCTGTTTTTGTAATTTGTTGTTTCTGTTGGTTTTTGCTTCTGGTGTCTTAGCTCATCTAAGACACTTATTATACTCATTGTACTCATTGTAAATACTGTTGATTCTTGTTATTCATGGTTGCTATGTTATATAAAGTAGCCACAAAAACTGAATCATTGCTTCTAGAGAAAATGCAGGATTTGGGTTAGTTTCCTGCAATCTTGTCACATTTTCATCAAATGAGCAATACATAACCTTGTTTTATGTGTGTTTCTGTTTAAAGACATTTAATATGTGTTACTGATTTATTAACACTGAACTCCAAGCTAAAAGCACTAACTCATGCATGAATGAACCTTAGTTATCACCTGTATTTTTTCTCCGTAAAGCACATGACAGGCTTTTTGTGCTTAGGAACACTTGACAGCACTTTAGCGCTTCTTTTGTGGGTCATTTTAAACAGTGAAATCATTAACAAAAAGCAGAAAAGTGTGAAAATTGGGGCACTAAGTATACTGTGGAAAGGACACTTGTTTACAGTCGGAGAGCTGAAGCAAGAAGGCAGCATCGCCTTTTTCAATTTCACCTGGTGGTTCAATTTTTTTGCAGGTCTGTTCTGTGTGTCTGGAAATAGCTGCAAGAGCACCCAGTGTATTGATTTTTGAATTACAAGTAAATTTTAGTGAGTAGACAAATTTACAAATCAGAATCCTGGAATAATGAGAATAGACTTTGTATACTCAACATTGTATTTGAAAATTATTGGTAGAAATACGAAGCCTTGAATAATGTTTTCTTCTCTCTGAGGGGATTTGATTTTGTATCTGCCAGATGCCTTGGAGGCATTAGCAATCTAGGGAACACCTTAAATTAAGTTCAAGTCTTGAGGTTTGCTGGTCCACTCAGATGTCATGAAGCTAGACTGCAGATCTATGTAAGATCTAGTTTATTTTTTGGTTTTCCACTACCATCAGCGAGTAATCATTGTGATTCCAGCTTAGCATGGGAGTTAGTTTATCAGTCTTCCTTTTGTCTGACATTTAAAATTATTCTTGGTGGAGTATCCAGCTGAATTACCTAATCTCACATTTACAAAAGTAGAACCTCCCTTCCTTTTTCTCTTCTTAATTTCTTCTGCCTTCTCATGATTTTCACATTTCTGTCTCCCTCTTTCCCTTCTTTTGTGTTTTCTTTCATATTTGAAGCATTTGCTATAATTGTTATAAGATTGAATAAATGTTCTCAGTTAAGTACATTTTTTAGATTTACACTAAGATTTGGTCTTCACACTACTTTAGTAATACTGGAAATAAATTAACTGATTTAAAAAAAAATGAAACCTGGGAGTTGGAACAAGACCTTGATTTTTTTACTTCTGTTTTTTGCCCTTTTAAAAAAAATAATTTGTGAAGTGAATCCTCAGCCTTCATATTATTTTGGAAAGAAACGGTGTATAACATGACTTCTTTGTTTTCATTTAGGTTTTTATTGTATTTTATAATAGATGACTGGCTATTGTGGAGAAGTTAAATTTGATTAACATTACCCTCTTGTCAAAACCATCTTTGTCCCCCTTTATTGTATTTTCTAGCAATAGCCTCAGTGATCCTGCTAAAACTTAAGTCAGATGATGTGGCTTCCCACATCATGACTTCCCATCTCAGTGAAAGCCGGAGTCCCTTCTGGGAAGGCTCTAGGTGATCTGGAGCTCCTCATTACCTCTCTAACCTTGTTCTTACTAGTCCCTCCCTTGTTCTTCAGCTCTTCATGCTCTAACCATTCCAGCTTTTTTGTGTTCCTGGAACATGTTAGGTATGTTCCCATCTCAAAGCCTTGCTGTTCTCTATGTCAAGAAGACTCTTCCCCCAGATATCTGCATCTAGCTTCCTTGTATCTTTTCAATTTTCCTTAAAAGTAACCTTCTCAGTGACAACTGTCCTGGGTTACCGTATCTAAAACTTTAGCTCCCCCATCCCCTCCAAACTCTTTATATTCCTTCCTTCACTGTTTTATGTTTTTCTCCTTAGCACTTATCAGTATCTAACATTTTATGTATTCATTTCCCCCCCATCAAAATATAAACTTCATGAAAGCAGTGATTTTTGTCCACTTTTTCCTACTATGTTCCCAGTGCCTGTCATGGAATAGGGTACTCAATATTTGCTGAGTGAATAACATATGAATGAAATTTATTACTAGAACCTATTTAAATAAGATAAATCTATATCAAAATGCAAATAAGGAACACAAATGTAGAAACCTTCACATTTTATGTATTTTTTATTTGTATTTTGAAATAATTTCAAACTTACAGAAAAGTTGGAACAATAACTCAGGTTTTTTTTCCTGATCCATTTGAGTATAAGATGCTCCATTACCCTTGAATACCTTGGCGAATTTTTCTTACAAACAAGGGCATTCTACGTGAGAAGAGTATAACTATGAAGAAATTAATACTGATACATCACTCACTACCATTTAATCCTCAATGTCTCCATCATTTTTTGAACACATGTTTACTATGTGCACAAGATGGTCTAGGCTCATCTTGCAATACCCCACCCTAGCTCTGGGATCAGTGTGCTCCAAGGAATCATTTTTGTGTAGAGAATGATGTTTAGAACCTAAAATATGGATAGTAGTTTTGTTCGTTGTATTGGGTGCCACTGTTCTCAGGCCCTTTCAGTACATAATCAGGAAGTGTGTGTGTGTGTGTGTGTGTGTGTGTGTGTGTGTGTGTGTGTGTACGTACATATAGGTATATATGTATACATATCTGTGTAGGTATGTATATATACATTTATATGTATATTAATTTCTGTTATATCACTATCTCAATTCCTGCTTAATACTGCAGAGTTCCTTGTAGTTTGGCCTTTCTATATTTATAATTTGCAGTGAGAAACTAGGTCTAATTATCTTCAATATGTTACTTATTTGATGATTTCCTCTGTGTAACTAATCTATTTTGATAAGTCTTATAAGAACTTTTATTCTGGTCTTTATGAACATTGTTTGCTATATCCTGAACTTATCTAATGGCTGACCTAAAGCAAAGCTTGTTGTAATAAAATTAGACTATACTTCATAAGAAAATGGTGTGGCGAATTCTGAGAGTTTTCTTTATAATTAATAATTCTGATAACATAGAGAACATGATTAACATGCAGCTCATTTAACTAATAAAAACTATTTTTAGCTCGTTAGCCAATCTATCAATATATTAGTAATTAGAGCATTTCAAATTCATACTTTAATGTTTAATTTCTAGTCTCATGTGAGTTTACAGATGTGACAAAAGGGAGGCAAGGAGCAAGAAGGAGCCAGTATGAGAATTAGTAAAGGGTCTTGAGTGATGTGTTTATTCATTAACTTGGCAAATATTTATTGATTATCTCATGTGCATCAAACACTGTTCCCCTGGGAAGGCTGTCTATTTTGAGTCAAAATAGACAAACTTTTTACCCTCATAGAATAGAGTTTCTCAACCTTAGCACTTTTGGACCAGGTAATTCTTTGTTATAGGAGGCTGTCTTGTGCATTGTAAGATGCTTAGCAGCATCCCTGGTTTCTACCCACTAGATACCAGCAGCCTGCCTCTACTCCCCGCCCCCGCTTCCCGGCCCAGTTTGCAATAATCAAAAATGTCTCTAGATATTCCCAAATGTCCACCAGGGGTGGGGAGCAAAATCACTACTCCTGGTTAAGTGCTGCTGATCACAGAACTTAAAATCAAGTGCAGACACAGATATTAAACAGGTAATCATTCAAATATATGTATTTATTTATTATAAATATTTATATATATTCAGTGATATATATAATTATCAACTGTGATAAATGCTAATTAAGAAAAGTACAGAGAGCCAAGAAAAAGATTACTTCATACTGAAAACAGATGAAAGTTTTTATTGATTATATATTAGGTACTTGATGTAAGAAAATAAATGGTCTTTAAGGGTAGGCTGGCTATATAATGAGTCATACAAAATAGGAGGCTTTTAGGAGTATAAGAGTGTACTGTTAATAACCTAGTTGGAACAACAAGTAGAAATAAGGCAGCTCGTACATGAGGACTTCACAATCTAATTCCAAGCTTCTATAATCTACTCTGGGAAAAAGACCAATATATGAAACAAGTAGAGAATAATTCAAGGACATATATTAATTAAGTACTAAACTTTGTCATATGTTAATGTAAGAGGTGGTTCATTGTTATTTCTCCATTTTGACTTTACGAAGGCTTCATGAAGGAAGCTGGGATTCCAAGTCTTTAGTACTTGAGGTTCTCTCTAACATGACTCAACTGTAAGAACTGTTTTCAGTTCTTACACGCTGCTACATAATTTCCTAACCTGTTGAAGAGTTTGAACTTCATGTAGCAGATAATAGAGAACTGCTGGAGAGTCTTGAGGAATGTAACATGATGAAATGGTTATCTGCTCTGGAAGAAACCATTCCTTTTTATGCCAGCCTTGATTGTATCAACATTGGGTTATCAAAGAACAATATTATGTAACTATCAAGTATGTATATTGAAAGAAAAAAAATTTCTTAAACCAAATATCTCTGTTTTTTATAAAAAACTGATCTCCAAGGATTCTTTTATCAACTTATCTTCATATTCCCTGGTTTTCTTTATTAAACATTGCTTATATTTTAATTCCTTATACTACTTAAGGCGCCATAAATGATAACTTTTAAGTTAGTGGCCAAGGTATTTAAAACTAAATTATCTTTTAAAAGGTTTAGGCATGGCTTTTCACCTACTCCTTTAAATCTGTTTGCATTCTTTTTGTTGCCTTGCTGAGATCAGGGGTCGGTGTAGGAAAGATCGTAAACTTTGAAATATGGAGCATTTGGGGAAGTTAAGGCCGGTCAAGATGGTACAACATGATGGAAAAGGCATGAAAACCTTGAAACTTACAGAAATAACAGCAGAATGTGGGAGAAAAATATGTTTTGGGAAAAGGATGCAGGAATTATGTCGAAGGTACACTTGCCCATTTTGAATATTTGCTTACTGCCAATTTTGTGCCTGGGAAGAGGGATAAAAACTTTAACTTCCCTTTCCCCACCCTTCCATTTGAAGGACCTTGATTTAAGACTGGTTTAGTTGGTATCGGTTAGTAGTATTTAACCAAGTTAAATAGACCTTTGTGATGACATCCTCAAATATAATGACTATTTATAGCATTGTTCTCTGAAACAAAGCATTCAGAGTACCCACAATCTACCCCTGAAATTAAAAGAGTACAAGACCACTTAGAAACCTGCAAAGTGTTTCTGATATTAAAAAGTTTAAAGTCAATATATTGAGTTTGAAAAAATAAAATAAAAAGTTGAAAACACCAAATCTAATACTTGTGTGTAATTGAAATGAGGTTTTTTAGAAAATTAAATTTGGCAAATGATTAATCCTTAATAAGGATTAATTAGTTTGTCTATTTTAGGGAAAAATTAATTTAACAAACCTATTATTATGTGAAATTTACGTAATGAACATGGACAGTACATAATTTCTGTAACATTTATAGCATCAACTACAGAAAAGGCTGAATTAGTATCATCAAATACAAAGAACATTTATTTCAGAATCAAAGCTATTTGTAAAGCACTGCTCATGGTCACTATAATTAACTCAACATTTCAGGGCTATTTAAAATGCCATGCCATATCACTTTACTAGATACACCTTTCAGGTGCTTATGTGCTTCATTTTGGATAAGTATCACTTTTTTTGTACCTTCCCATGTTGCGTAGATTTTTTTCTTAGTTGAAAATATTCTCTCATCTGGTGACTTCTGGTTTCGTACCAAAAGTAAAGAAACTTGTAGTTATATTAAATAATAATACAGAGGTCACCCAAAAAGCACTGTTACAGACTCTATACACAGCGTTAGCCCTGGCTCAGCCGCTGGTTGTGATTAGCCAGCCAGGCTTCTATAAGTAAGTTCTCCCACCTTTCCCTGGAGGCAGTGGAGTCTTGGTTGGGTGGAATATCAGTGTGAATAGCAGATTGGCTTAGCAGTTGTAGGCCCCTAGGCTGAAGTTTCTAGAGGCTAGCCAACCTCCTGAAACCTCCTTGATACCTAGGAACTTAGCTTTTACTACCTATCTAGGTCCTGCTTTTCTGTGTCCCCCCCCCGCCCCCCCACAACCCTTTTCCTCCCAGCCCCATTCCCCTGTGGGCTGGATACTGTTTCAGTTCTTCCATGTATACCTCAGGCCTGTTCCTGTAGACAAAAGTTCATTCTGCAATAAACGTTTCTGCCTTCTCCACTTTGCATTTCTGAGTTGGATCCCCCATGTACCTCTCAGATCAACAAAGCACCATTCTCCCTTCAACAGTGAACAAGGGCACATAGCAGAATATCCTGTCTTTCTCTTAAGTAGGCTAAGGAGAAAAAGAAAACTACAAAACAAAAACAAAAACTGTATCATTTTAAAAGATGCAAATAGCACTGCCCCCTCCAAAACAAAGGAAATGAGAGTGTATCATATATATAAAATTTAGATATAATTGTATTTCTTAGAGGATTACTCATTTAAGCTTTCTTAAATGAGTAATAAGTCCAAATCCAAACATTGGGTGGAAAAGTCCAACTTATTTATAATTGCTTTAGATACACTTTAAAAGTTCTGTCACATGAATGGGTCTTGGTATTTGCCTTGTGGCAAATGTCACGTTATATTGATAGAAGTTGCATAGCTACTTAAAATGTATTGTTCTTCATGATTCTGTGGTAATAATTTTCTAGAAGTTCTTTTTTCCCTTTAGTAGTCTTTCTTTGAGAAACATTTAAAAAATGTATGTCTGCTTTGATGTAAATTAGAGTTGTGACATATTATAGAGCAATTTTCACAAGTAAATTGGGTCAGGTAGCTCAGAATTAATAATCTTTTTTCCTGAAACATTAACTCATTTCCTATATGTGTTTATAACCTAGTAGTGTGTGAGTACCAGCAACTAAAACAAAAGGAAGTTTTCTTTTTTTAAAGTAATTTAAAAATATGATTTTATTATTTCTTAGCAGTAAATTATTAGACAGCCTTAATCAATAGTGTTTAGTAAGAACCGAATGTGTAAAGGGTAGTATGTTTAGAAATAACCCCAATTGGAGGACAAGGACATTGAACTTGCTGTCCTTGTAAAATACAGTGTGTGTGTGTGTGTGTGTGTGTGTGTGTGTGTCTGTGTCTGTGTGAGTGGGAGAGAGGGCAAGGAAGGGAGGGCTGGAGGAAAGGAGAGGGGTAGGTTAGGGGGTGCATATAGTAGTTGCAAGTAACCATTATGGTGTGAAATTAAAAAGACTTAGGACACATCTAAAGATGACAAAATATATGTTAATGCAATATAAAATTCGGTTTATTAGAGATGAATGAATTATGATTGGAAATAATTGGGGTAAGTTTAAATGAAGGAGGTTTAAAGCAGTGTTTTGAAGGAGGGAAGGCAGATTAGCAGAATGTGAATTTGAGCTAAGTTCATGGGCAAATTAATTTCCACTTACTAACCGAACCACTTTATTTATAGAAACAATACTTCGCCTCTTTATATTGAAGTATATGGGAGGCCATATTGCATTTGGGCAATATGAGAAGATGTAGGCAGGGAAAGATTTTTGAAGGAGTGGAAAAGATACAAAGATTGCTGTGCCATAGAAGCCAAGTGAGAGCAATTATCACAACATCATGTATGGATTTAAGAATGAGGCCCGAAAAGAGGTCACTGATGGCCTCATTAGTGACCTTCTAGAGACCAGTTTCAATAGAGTAGTGATGATAAGCAAATTACAGGGAGTTGAAGAGTGAATAGATATTGAAGAAATGGAGAAAGTCACTATAAATTATTCTTTTGAGTTATTTTTTGACAAAAGGAAAGAAAACAGATTGCAGCAGGTCAGAGGCAGATGATGTTAGAATGGGGTGAGCATGTTCATAGGTTATAGGGAAAGAGTCAAAATGCAGAGTGAAATTCTGAAGATTCAAGAGAGATATAATCACTGACATAACAAAATGTATATAGATAACAATAAAAATGGGACACAAGAACGGGATAGCCCTTGAAAAGGAGGATGTATATGGCCTCCTTTGAAATAAAGAAAGAGGGTATTCCAAATAAAGAGACTATTTCAAATGGAGAATTGAGAAGTTGAGATTATTTACATTCTGTAATTTCCATGTTTTCTAGGAAGTAAGTTTATTATAGAATAAGAGAGATGGCATTTGAAGGAGATGGTTTTGAATAAAGAAGATGTCTGCTTTTGGTAAATAATCATCTATCAATTTGACTTGTTAGATGGTCAAGTCAACTAACGATGAGTTAACTTCCCAAGGTTACATGAATTACAGTGTATTCCTTTGGCTTAGCTTCATGAATTAATGTACTATTACTCAGAACAATTACACAGAAAATAGATTGGATAGTATACCAAGGGTGGAGATTGATAAAATGTGTGCAGTAAAAGAAAAAGTAGATGAGAAAAATATAGGCTGACCAAGGATTCCATAAAGACAAATGAGTAAGGGTAGAAGGGAACTTGTAGACAGGGAAACTAGGGAGAGAATGAAGGACTAGAAATGGTAAGTAAAAGGAAGAAGTTCAGTGAGAGTGGGGAAATGGAATATTAGCTTAAAATACTAACGGTAGAGTAGTTTATTCCTTCAGCAGTATTTGAGTGCCCACCGTTTCCTGGGCACTGTTCATAGTAGTTTCTTACAAGAGATGGAAGTACCAAATAGGTACTGTTCAACAGAGTTGCCACTAGATGTCACTCTGACTCATGTGGCAAGTCTAAACTTGACACTCCTCAAGATACAGGGCTTTAAAAGTCAGACGTACATAAGTAGGCAATCTTTACAAGTTTACGAAGATTGATTCGTTCTAATTCAGGTATCTTATTTGTACAGCTACATCCAGAGAAAACCTCCTTTAGAACAAAAACAAACCCTGAAAATTTCATGTGATTAATACTGTCTTTGCATTGTTGATTTATTTTTACTATGTTAATCACACTTAAATAGTAGTATTCCTCTAGTGAGCTTTAAATTTTTCTGAAATCCTACACCAGAGTTTGTGCAGGTATTTTCTTTTCTTAATACTGTTTTTAGTTGTTTGCTAGATTGGTTGTGGTTTTATAGGGATGAATGAGTTTTTATAAGGACTAATGAAGCTTCTTGTTACTAACTGTTCAAGATTGTGCATGTCTATACTATACTGTGAGTGTGAAGTTTTGCTTGTGTGGCCTTTCTGTTCTTAACTCTAAGGAAGCACACAGTATCTATTCAGCGTATTAAAAAAAAATCTCATTCTTGTTTTCTATCCGAACCAGATAGGATCACCAAGTAGTTTTGCTTCCTTGTCTTCATGTTCAAATAAAGGAGTCATGTTTAGAAAGCTTGTCAGACTTCCTGCCTACCCACAAGATTTTCCAACTTGGTTCTTTCAAAACCTCTGAACAATCTTGGACAGCTTTGCAATATGATTATTTAAACAAGCATGCAAAAAACAGACAAACTGACAAATGATGTTGACTTTCCCAGAAATACATATATAAACAATACCCAGGCACACTGTATATGTTATAGGATCTGTTTATGTTCTTATGTTTTCATTTATGTTAATTTTTCTTCATTAGACTGAAGAGCCTGAGGAGACATTGCTTGAACCATTGGGTCTCAGTATAAACAATTTGAAAACCATTATAGTAGAAAAAGCATAGTGTCACACTTTCTGCATATGATATGCCTAACCATATATCCCAGTGCTTTTTACATAACCCATTTTATTGCTGGCCCTTAGTTACTTGTGATCCATTATGATCTTAAATGATTTTTAGCCATGTTTGCAAAAAATCAATACTATGTCTTAAGTATGCTGTTTTAAATTTCTCTCTTTTGAATTTTGTGTTTATGGACAAAGTCAGTTTATATTTTAAGGTGATTTTCTGTGGTACTTCCCAATGTAATATTAATACTTTCATTTGGAAAGGTAACTGTTTGCTAACATCATTAATGGTCTATATAAAAACAAGTATTAATCAGGAGAGTCCTTTGCATCAAGGGGCCAGGAACAGAACTTGTGGCACAGACTTGGTAAGCTGCAAAGAAGGAAACAAATACATTATTTGGAATAACTGGAAATAGGCAGAAGATGCAACTGCAACTTGCTTTGAGCATTTTACAAAAGACTTTTCCTTGACTAGAAAAATATTTACTGTTTCATTGGTTCTTAAGACCAGATGTTGTTAGGTAATATTTTGGTCTATTAAGTGAAGATATCTTCCTTTAATCTCTAAATGTCTCTTGAAAAAAAAACTTATTTTGCTTTTTGGACAGGTAAACATGAACATTGCATTTACTGAATTATACTAGGTAGAATGGTAAAACAGGAAAGGAGGTCAGTAAAAACTTCCCAGCAGTTGCATCATAATTTTGCTTTCTCAAAATTATGTTGAATTAATCTTTATGAGTTATAGCCTCTATGGTAAAAAAAAAAAAGCATTCAGCTATGATGCAGCAATGCTCCATTAATGAAATTCCTCTGGGAATTTTTCTATAACCACTTTTTTATTCTTAAATTCACTTTGCCATATAATTTTCAAAATAAAACTTTTTTCTGACATTTATATTGGAATATAAAAAGTAAGTTCATTTCTTTGGGGCTTTACAGTGGAAATATTATATATTCCTTTTCAGGAATATATTCCTTTGTTGTACTGAGAATAATAAGTTTATTTAGATAATGGCCATCTATGCTCTCTATCTCTAATCCCTAAAGGCCTTAACCTCCATTAGGAACAAATGTAGATTTTTGTTTGCTTGAAATAGCTTTCTAAGCATGTAAAAACTCTTTCGACATCATTATTTAGGGGCTCCCATCCTCCCAGTGGAATCACAGCCTAATACAAAAACTTTGCAGCTGGTGAGCTCCCAAAGCCCCTTTTGATGATTGTTTTTAAGCTCAGCATGGCAGCTTGCAGTTATTCCTTTCCTGTACTGGTACCCCCCCCCCCCCCCCCCAGCCCACTGCCATGTTCATGTTCTTCTAGACGATAAGAATTCTCCAGTGGTAAAATACAGGGCTGAAAATTTTTGATGCCTTCTTCATTCTCTGTTCCTCATAATTCTTTTCCGTTCATAAAGTTTACCGGAGATTTTCAAGGGAAAGAGCTTGTGACTGCTCTCTGTCTCTCTTTCTCTGTGTCTTCTCTGATGCCTTACTGTCTTAAACTCATTTATTAAATTAAGTAATATGTATATCGACAGGCAGTAAGTATCCAGAGGTTATGGGATTCCTCCTCTTCTCAGTAAAGTGTTAGGAATCAGAGATTCAGTCTGCAGCTCTGACTATGGCCTAGTTATCAAACTTTGAAGTTTCATCTCTTATTATGTTCTCTGTTGAAAAAAATAAGGGTACAGATAACCCAAGCAAGTGGCAGTTAATGACTTAATTCCCTGTCTCTAAAGTTTTTTTTGTTTTGCTTAGCTAGCTTTATCATCTATAGGCTTGTATTGGTATTATTTAGAGAAAAAAATATCACTCAAGATAAATCATGTTTAGCTCATTGAAATGTAAAGACAGAATACATTTTAATTGAATAATTAAATAGGGTGTGATTCAGATATTATGAAATATATAACACAGCTGTAATTGAGAGATCTAAAAAGACATGGAACTGATAGGCCAAGTTAGAGATGGATGTTAGACTACTGAAAAAAAAGATACAGAGAGAAAGTTTGAATATAAAGTACTACCTATATTTGAATTTAGTAAAATAAGTGTTGAACTAGGGAAATAGAAACAAAGCAAAGTGAAAAACTGTTCAGTGAAAGATCTTTTCATTTTGGTTCCACACTGGGAATTTGTGCTTTTGCAGTTCGTTGATAATGTGTATTAAAGTTATGTTTCAGATTTAATGCAGATTTTGCTAAATTAATTTTTTGCAGGTCTACATAATACATTTTTAAACTGATACATAATTGACATACAATATTTTATTAATTTCAGGTGTACAACATAATGATTTGTTATTTGTATATATTGTGAAATGATCACTACAGTAAGTTTAATGCATTGTTTCTTTGAAAGCTATTTTCAAGATAAATATTATTGAGTACTGTTGATGCTTATTTTATATAATTAGTATATGTCTTGAATTCACTAAACCCAACTTCAAAGGCATCTTCTAGGAAATCCCTAGAAGTAGTAAAATCTCCATTCCTAGTACCAGTGATCAGATGGGCAGGAGAATAGTCCAGAGGTGAGATTAATAATCTGTCATTCAGGAGAGCAGAGTACTAATATCATCTATTGCCACCAAATTACTTTACCTGTTTTTTGTAAAATAAGAGGGATTGACCTAAATCATCTCAAAAATTCCTGCATGTTTTAGCATAGTGTGATATTTTAAAATCAATGTTTTTAGTGTTGTGTTTCATTTTATTATATAGATATGCCCCATACTTCAGTTTTAGAACTAAGATCTTGAACAAGATCATTACAAGAAATTAGAAAACCTCTCCCATTACTTGCAAAAGAAATATCTTTTTGAGAAAATAATAAACATATATATTTTAATTCATAAGGACTAATAAGTATAGTTATCGCAAATGAGATCCCCACATGGTGACAAGAATAGCCATTTCAAAAATTACCATTGAATATAGTAAGGAATATTGGAACTAATACATCATGGTGTAAAATATAGTAAATCAGGAGATTCTATTTCTTTTACCAGTAGTAATTTTCTGAGGTAAATTTTTCATTAGGGTATGAGATACATACAGAAAAGTAAAAGAATCATAAGAGAGAGAGAGAAGAAAAAGAGAATCATACAAGAACCCCTCTGACTTTTCACAGAGTGAGCACACCATGTAACTAGCATCCATACAAAAACACAGAACATTACCAGTACCTTCTACGTTTTCACCTGCTGTCCCTCTAGTTACTATCCTCCACGACGCTAATAGGATGGCTTCTGCACCACAGATTTCTTTTGCCTGCTTTTGAATATGGAGTCCTGTGGTGGTGTTTCTTTTTATGTTTGTTAAGAGTTCATCCATGTTGTTGCGTATAACATTAGTTCTCTCATGCCAATTGCTATATAATGTTTCCATTGTATGACTATACCACAGTTTATTTATCTGTTCGATTGTTGGATATTTGGATTTTTAAAAATTTTTTGCTATATGTCTTTCAGTATGCTATAGACACACTTCTGTTGAGTATATACCTAGAAGTTGGACTGCTGGACCACAGTATATGCTTATGTTCAGCTTTTGTAGATACTGTTAGATACTTTCCTGAAGGATTGGGTTTTTTTTACATTCTCATCAGCAGTTTATGAGTTCCATTTGTTCTGTATCTTCAACACTTGAGATTGTCTGTCTTTTTAATTTTAGTCTTTCTGTTGGATATATAGTGATATGGCATTGTGGTTTTAATTTGCTTTTCCCTGATGACTACTGAAGTCGTTGAGCCCCTTTCTTACGTTTGCTATTCATGTGGAGAACTAAAATAATTTTATGACACTGCATCGAAAAAAAATTAAACTTAGGTTAAGAAGGAGCATTGTAAATTAGATATTATATAAAACATTTGGCATAATCACTTGTTCTACCTCTTTGTTAAATTGTGAAATGCTTTGAAAATCTTTTCTAACTTAACAAAACATTCTCTGTATTTCAAACCATAAAATTAATTTCAAATGCTTATCTTCTAAGTGTTCTTAAAACTAATTATTGATACCAGTTTTGGGAAAAAGCTATCAAAATGAAGTAGTTTAAACAAACAGTATAATTTTTGTGGGTTTTTTTTTGCACCAGAAGAAAAATACTAGACTTTGTAGAGAGTGTAATTTAAAGTTGATCTATCTAACTAATTTTAGTTTTAGTGGCCAATTACATAAAGCCTTATCTTCTAACACAGAGTTTGAAATTTCTTTGAGCAGTATTTTAGAGCTATGTTTCTGAGGTAGAGACCGACTTTTCCATGTGCTCCTACATTTTCTACCTTTCCATGTAATTATATTGGATACATATGACTAGTTTCTGGCCAGTGGACTGTGTGCAAAAATATTGTGTCACTTCTGGGCTGAGGCAGTGTACCTCCTCCCTTGATCTTTTCTCTTGCTATGGTGACTTTGAAGGCTATGTACTCCAAAGTCTCTGTAGTAAGCCAGCCAGCTCTGGTCTGTTGTAGCAGTCAGGGTTAAGTAACCTAATACAGTTTGAATTCAGTAAATGTGTGTGTGTGTGTGTATGTGTGTGTGTGTATATATATATATATATATATATATATATATTTAGAAGATACCATGAAGCCCCATCCATGATTTTTGTGAGCCAGAGTGCTGTCTTCCTTAAATACTAGAGTTCAGAGAATATGTTTATGAGGAGAAATGTTTCTGATGGCAAAATAAAAAAGACCAAAAAGTTTGTTTTACTATACTACCAAATGAGAAGAAAACACAGACAGATGTTTAAGGTTTCTGACTGTCACAGAGTCATATTTATCATTTATGTCGAATCCCATCATTTCCACATGATTCTAACTAGTTTGCCTTTTTTTTTTTTTTCAGTTTAGGAAAGTGACAACTCTCACAGGAGGTGTATGTCACAGAATATATTGAAGGATCATGAAAAAAGTATTGTAGTCTACCAGTATTTGCTGAACATTGTGAATACAGAGAACACACCCTAACTGAGATTAAAAACACTTTATTTAGAAAAATAAGTCCTTTTTTTTTTTTTGTGGTACGCGGGCCTCTCACTGTTGTGGCCTCTCCCGCTGCGGAGCACAGGCTCTGGATGCGCAGGCTCAGCGGCCGTGGCTCACAGGCCCAGCCGCTCCGCGGCATGTGGGATCCTCCCGGACCGGGGCACGAACCCGTGTCCTCTGCATCGGCAGCCGGACTCTCAACCACCGTGCCACCAGGGAAGCCCAATAAG
This sequence comes from Monodon monoceros, assembly GCF_005190385.1. Taxonomy (NCBI): domain Eukaryota; kingdom Metazoa; phylum Chordata; class Mammalia; order Artiodactyla; family Monodontidae; genus Monodon; species Monodon monoceros. The sequence goes on from NW_021703774.1 coordinate 27,132,658, forward strand.
TCCTTTTTATCTTCATCTATCATTTAAAATTTTTTATACAGAAGTGATTTCTTTGAAAAGCTCTAATTTGCTTATTTCTTATTCTTGGTTTTGTTTTAGCAAGAATTCCCAGCAACCAAAAATAAGCCTTAGTTAATAACTTGAGGTAAAAAAGTATTTTATATACCATCATGTGTCTGCTAATCTTCTTGTATTAAATTACTTAAGCGACTTGAGTAGAAAACTTTGAAAATGTGAGATGTGTGGTACCAGGGAAATGATATTAACTAGGACAAAATTGTTTAAGAAATTGAAATGAATAAGAAGCATGTGATAAAAATATGCAGCACTCTCACTGGACTATTTAAATATCTTATGTAAGATTATTGTCGGACTGTGTTCTATAAACGTATAAAAGGAAAATATTAATTCCTTCTATTTAACCTCTTAGAGGTATTGTCAAGATTAATATTCTTACATGTAAATTTTCACAGGTAAGTGTAATAGAATTGTCACTAGCCAAAAGGTTTTAGTTTAAACAACATCAGTATGATAAAAGATAAATGCTCCTCAGTAAATTATTGGAGTAGTTTTTTACTAGTGTTATTGGAAATAGGCGATGTAGTACTACTTTTTGTGTAATACTGATTTGTTTTGAAAGAGAAACATTCAAGGAGACAAAAATCAATAATGTTCTAAAGACTGACAAACTTTTTACAGAAAATACAGGTATAAATTTTTATAAAATGAAAGACCTAACATACATTTCCCAGATGTACGGCCAACATTTCCTTCAAAAAATAGATTTCCAGGTACTTCATAGCTTAAGCAAGTACTTGACTTAGCCCCTCCCCTCAAATTTCATATTTGAGCTTAATAAATATGCTTAGAAAATTTACATAGATGAAGTTTTAGAGTTTCTAGAGGGCACAATATAAATAATTACTCTCTCCTATCTGGCCTTGTATATACTATTAAGCATAAAATGAAGAGCAAAGATGGAAGCCAAAATATACTACCGATAATTGGAGGTCTTAATGTGAGAGACAAATGGCTTGCTGACTGAATTACAGAGTTAGGCAGACTTTCCCAAGCACATTTCAGGCAGTACAAATAAGACAGTGTCATAGAACTTGGGTCTTTTTTTTTTGGTAAAGGACCAGATAGTAAATACCTTTGCAGTTCGTATGGTTTCTGTCACAACTATAGCTACTCAACTCTGATTGTAGTGCAGGAAAGCCACCAGACACAATACCAAACTAATGGGCATGGCTGTGTTCAATAACACTTTATTTAGAAAAACAGACTGCAGGCCTTGTGTAGTTAGTTTGCTGATCTCTTACACATAAGAACAAAGACAGGAGACTAGCTTCAAAAGGAAGAAAAAGGGCTGAGCTTAATTTTGCATACCAAGATTTTTTTCCCCCAATTTTATCCACCAGATAAATTACTCCAGAATTAGAGTGAGTAAAGGGAAAGAAAGAAGCCTGGAATTATACTAATGAACGTTCCTTATAGGAAACGGGGGGAAAGTTTTCCTCTGATCTTCAGGCTTACTACCCTTCCAGTGAACACACACAAGAACCTGTTCGGTACAAAGCATTACTTCATACTGAATATTTCAACTTTGAGAGAGTCTTGGTGTTTGTCAGTGTCAGTTTTGGCATAGTTTTTCATCACCAGTTTATTTCTGGCTAGTGATAGTAAAACCATGTTAATGAGCTCACAGGAGGACTCTTAGCTTTCTGCCACATGTGTTGACACGAGGGCATGTTTTAAGATAGCTCAGATTACTCTGTTGATTGATTCATATTTATTGAGTGCCTACAGAGTGCCAGGCATTTTGATAAATGCTAGGGATGTAACAGTGAACAAAAGTGACATGGTTCCTGCCCCCACAAGAGTTTGTGTCATGCACCTGGGAGGGATCTGAGGAGAGAAAATGATCTCTAAGTTGAAACCTGAAGGATGAGCTGGAGGTGGCCAGTTGACAGGGATGGGGAAGGAAAAAGAGTGTTCAGTCGGACTAACAGCACAGGCCAAAAGGGACAGCTCAGGGGCTTCCCTGGTGGCGCAGTGGTTGAGAGTCCGCCTGCCGATGCAGGGGATGCGGGTTCGTGCCCCGGTCCGGGAAGATCCCACATGCCGCGGAGCGACTGGGCCCGTGAGCCATGGCCGCTGAGCCTGCGCGTCCGGAGCCTGTGCTCCGCAGCGGGAGAGGCCCGCGTACCGCAAAAAAAGAAAAAAAAGGACAGCTCAGTGTGTCCCCTGTAAGGAACATCGTTTGAGTGGAAACGGATGAGGCTGGAAAAAGAAGAGGAAGCCAATGTTGCAGGGCCTCTGTGAAAGTCTGGTTTGTCTGAAGATGACTGAGAAGTGGTTAAAGGGCTTTGAGACATAAGGTCTTAGAAGTTTGCATTTTTGCATACGTTGGGTTTGGGTCAGAAGAGACAAAGATTGAAACCCTACTGCTGCGCTGCCCAACACGGTAGCCACGAGCCACAGGTGCTTGTTGAGCGCTTGAAATGTGGCTGGATGGCTGTGGTAGTGGATTTTTTTTTTTTTTTGCGGTACGCGGGCCTCTCACTGTTGTGGCCTCTCCCGTTGCGGAGCAGAGGCTCCGGACTCGCAGGCTCAGCGGCCATGGCTCACGGGCCCAGCTGCTCCGCGGCATGCGGGATCCTCCCGGACCGGGGCATGAACCCGTGCCCCCTGCATCGGCAGGTGGACTCTCAACCACTGTGCTACCAGGGAAGCCCCTGGTAGTGGATTTTAAATTTTATTTAATTTTAATTAAAAATGGGAACAATAAAAATACTTTAACTTCTGTTAAAGGATTGTTTATCGTTTTGGTAGGATTACATTCCACTTAACCTGTTGAAAATACAGCATCTGAATTGAGTTGTACTGTAGGTGTAAAACACATACTGGGTTTTTAATTCATGCTTTGGGAAAAAAAGAATAAAATATCTCAGTGTTTTTACTGATTACTTATTGAAATGATAGTATCTTGGATATAGTTGGTTAATTAAAATATATTATTTAAAATAAGTTTACCTGTTTACTTTTTTAAACGTGGTTTTAGAAAATTTAAAATTGCATACGTGGCTTTCATTATGTATCTGTTGGATGACTTTGGCTGAAGATCAGGTAGGAGGCTCTTAGAAAAATCTAAGTGAGACATCAGGATGATCTGAGTTAGGGTTGGGGCAACAGGGTAAGGTGGATAAATTTGAGAACTATCTAGGAGGTAAAGCAGATAGGATTTGGCATGTGATTAAATAAGAGAGGTGGCAAACTAGTTGTAAGGAGAAAAAGGGAGCCTCAAAGCACTAAAGTATAAGGAAATGCATAGTAGTACCTGAATAGCAAATTAAACAAACAAAAAACAGTACATGTTATTTTTCATTGACAATTTAAATCGATGTAGCAGTATTTTTCTGCTTGTACTATTGAATTTTTTTTTAGCATTTTTAATGTTTGCCGTTTAGTAGGCATTACCTAAGAATTGGCTCTTTAGAGTTACATAATTTTGCATTTCTTAGATTATAGCTGGAGGCCAAATTTTACAGTGTAATCGTTTACCATCTTTATATCGTCATTAATCTCCTTCCATCAGTTACCAAGTAGGAAGTGTGGGGCACAAGGTTTTTATATAATTTTGAGTATATGAAGTCTCTCAACACCCTCTAATTTGGTATAATTGAAAATTTTTTACATGTTTTCTTTAAGATTAAGCTTATTTCTATTTAAAAGAACAAGCACTTTATTTACATGTGAAGGTTTACTAGCCCATCTTTAAAGCTGAAACCCTAAAATATCTGATGAATGTTAAACATTTAATACTTTTTCCTGCTGGCCTTCTAAGAAATAGGATGCATTTCTAGCTTCATTTTCCAGTCTCTTAAGCTTATGAAAGTAGTTGAGACAGTTTGTTGACCCCAAAGAGATCTTTCAGTCTCTGACTTGTTAGACAACAGGGTCTGTAGTCTTCATTGGCATTCAAATCACAGGCAGCCACTGGGCTCAGTGCAAAGCCAAGCACAGCTTTAGGATTTAGACAAAGCCAATCTGGCAAAGGAACCCAGTTGTCAGGGAAGTTGGCTGTATTGTAAAGAACTGTTGCATAATGGAGAGACCAAGTAGAACTATTAGGATGCAAATGTGAAAAAAATGGTGGAGCTAACCTGCAAAAACAAACATTTCTTTTTTGGTGACGAGTCTATTCATTGTTGCTTTCTTCTGTTTAACTTTGCTGGGCTATAGATGTAGTTGGTGCAATCTGAGTATATTAGTTTATCTTAATCACTGGTCAGAATGCTACTCTATGTTGTTTTTAAGTGAACAGCCAATTTGTATAAAAAGACTAAAGTACTACAGTATTCTGGAATCTTTTTATAATTTTCAACTGTGTCCTACTTCAGCACTGATCAGTTTTTATGTGTGAATTTAATTCGCAGATTAGGATGAAGACACTTTTTGACCCTTGATTTCATTTCATCTGATTCATAGCAAAATATTATTCTCATCATTGACACCCAGCTACTTCCCTAGTGGACTCTGTTGTCTTATCTAATGTAAAACCTTTATCAAGAGGAAAGTATTGGAATTCTTAAAACAGGACTTTAGTTTTGTTTTACTAATGTCCCATTAAGGAAATCTACCCTTTCTCCTTTCTTACTCTGTTCATCCCTGCCTTGAGTGCCCACTTTTCCTTTTGCCTTCTACTTCTTCATTTTTCTTTTTCTCTTTCTACTTATCATCTTCTTTAGTTAAATATAACTGAATCCACACTTGGTAAGTGCTCTGAAGTGACTTGTGCAAGCTCATATGTCTTATACATGATAGAGTCAAGAAAGCTTTCTAGAGGTTGTGAAGGTAAAACGGAGACTTAAAGGAAGAGTAAGTTACCTGCTACAGTGTGAGGGGAATCAGGTTACTGGAAGGGGACCAACAAAAGTATGACAGAATGGAATCTCCCACCTTTCTGGAAGGGAAAGTAGATCTGTAGGGCTGGGTAGTCGATGAGGAAGGGACTGTATTCAGATAATATTTTACATATGCTATTTAAGTGTGCCACAGTTCATTTATTCAGCACATATTTGTAAGTATCCACAAAGTGCCACTTGCATGGGTACTCTCCATTGGGAAGTTGGGAAGAAAATAGAAGAATATGGGTAGCATCCTTTTGAATGCAATCAGATGGACTTTGAGGTTTTTGAAAGTAGATGAATCTTTTTTTTTTTTAATTACATGAATGAATCAACAGTTTAAATTTTATTTATTTATTTTACCTTCGTTTCTGTGCGAGGGCTTTATCTAGTTGCGGCGAACGGGGGCCACTCTTCATCGCGGTGCGCGGGTCTCTCACTGTCGCGGCCTCTCTTGTTGCGGAGCACGGGCTCCAGATGCGCAGGCTCAGTAGTTGTGGCTCACGGGCCTAGTTGCTCCGCGGCATGTGAGCTCTTCCCAGACCAGGGCTCGAACCCGTGTCCCCTGCATTGACAGGCAGATTCTCAACCACTGTGCCACGAGGGAAGTCCGTAAAGTAGAGGAATCTTGAGCAAAGTCTTTGTACCTCTCTCTGTTTTGTTTTGTTTTAAATTGGCATATGCCTTGACTTTCACATTTTGCAGTTAGGCTTCCGTCTTTATCTTAGCACTTTCCAAGTTTCCTGATTTCTTTAAGATTCTACTATTACTGTATTCTCCATTCTTGTTTTCTTTTCCCTTTGAAATATCTTTAAGAACAAAATTGCTCTACAGCTGGTGTTTTCCTGACTTTTAAACCTTTATCTGTAGAGCCATTTTCTTCCTAATTCTTGTTTTTCATTTTCTTCTGCGACTTTGCTTCGTTCAGCCTCCTTTAGTACCTTTCTTTTCTAGGAAATTTCATTAACACTGGGCATCAAGCCTAGCCATTTGAGACCATTTTTTTCCTTGACCTCAGTTTTTTGGAATTTGAATCTTGATTATTGAAGCTGCTAATGGTTAGTGGTTGTAATTTCTAACGTTTATCAGTCACTCAATATAGTATGTACCAGGCACTATGCTGACTGCTTTATATATATTATGGAATTTAAGCCTTGTAACAATTTGTGTGGTAGGCATTATTATCGTCCAACTTTATGGAGAAAGAAATAGAGCTTCAGAGAGATTAACTTTATGCCACACTGTTAATAGTTGGAGAGCCAGGATTTGAACTCAAGTATCTGACTACAAAAGCATACACTTTTGGGCTTCCCTGGTGGCGCAGTGGTTGAGAGTCCGCCTGCCGATGCAGGGGACACAGGTTCGTGCCCCGGTCTGGGAAGATCCCACGTGCCGCGGGGCAGCTGGGCCCGTGAGCCATGGCCGCTGGGCCTGCGCGTCCAGAGCCTGTGCCCCACAACGGGAGAGGCCACAACAGCGAGAGGCCCACGTGCCGCAAAAAAAAAAAAAAAAAAAAAAAGCATATACCTTTTTACCTCATCTCAAGCTTCCTGCCTGGTATTTACATTTTCTTATGTTTACAGATTTGTGTTTTTAAAAATAAATATTTGGCAGATAGTTTAGACTAAATATAATCAATGCTAAATGTATTTCCCCCTAAATTACCATTATACTTAATATTTACTTAGGACATATTTTGCATTTAGCACTAGCAAAAGGATGTAATGTCACTTTTTTGATAATATTTGAATTATTAATTTTCAACCTCAAATTCATTCTGCCATTCTGCTTAATTTCCCATGGCACCATCTCACATACCCATCATTTTCTTCCTCTCCTTTCTGGTACTTCTGAAATGTGACCCCTGTATTGAATTGAAATTTTGTTTTCCGCATATGATTGTGTCAAACATGTGTTTACTTCAGCTCAGTCTAATTCAAAAGGATAGAAATTGCTGGAAAGACTAATAATAATGACAGTGATGACAATGACAATGATGACTACGAAAATGATGATGATGCTAGGAAGACTTAGCCACTCAGATGCTAAAGTTTGTTTCTGGGCGTGCTATAGTAATGTCTGATAATGAAGGAACATGTTATGAGGGGAAAGAGAACAATATTTTTTTTGCTGTAAGATAATATTACTAATTATTTTCAGTATGATTAGCCTGTAAAGTTTTAAATATCTTACAAAAATGATATTTTAACAAATATTTTAAAATAATAGTATGATCTAGTTTTCCTTTTCATAGCTCACATGTTTTAAAAACAATATTCTAGCATTTCACTTTATTTGTGACCTTTATGCACTCATTCACTCACTCATACATTCTTTCATTCATGAATTTTTTTTTGGTCAGATACTGACCGTTTACTGGCAGTGTTAGCGAGGCACAGGAGATATGCTGACACACAGGGTTGACACAGCCTCTGCCCTCATGGACTTCCCGGCATATCTGTCACTGAATTGGATTTTAGAAGGATCGGACTAGCCATATTTTTCCTGTTCAGAGGTCCTGCCACGTTTGACTTCTTGTGGGTTTTAGGTTTTGTGTTAATATATTTGAAAATCCTGACTTTAGACTTACATCTATAGTTATATAGATATGGATTTGATTACTGGATATTTTTTATGATGGTTAGCTTTTACTTCTTAGCATTCTGAAATTTTCTTTGTTTCACTCTGTATTTGTGTTTCTGGGCAGTATCCATGCTATGTATTAGAGCTATAACTATTGGTAGGTCGTGCCTTTTAACTACTGTTTAGTGTTCCAGTTGAATAACTAGCACTGCATTTTACTTGTTCTTTGACAAATTTTTAGAGTATTTCCCCCTTTCCCCTTCTATTTAATCAATACTACAGTATTGATTTGTCTCTTCAGTCAAAACTTTAAATAGCTTTTGAAAAAGAACTATCTTTGGGCTTCCCTGTTGGCCGCAGTGGTTAAGAATCCACCTGCCAATGCAAGGGACACAGGTTCGAGCCCTGGTCCGGGAAGATCCCACATGCCACGGAGCAACTAAGCTTGTGTGCCACAAAACTACTGAGCCTGCCCTCTAGAGCCCGTGAGCCACAACTACTGAAGCCCACGCGCCTAGAGCCTGTTCTCCACAACAAGAGAAGCCACAGTGAGAAGCCTGCGCACCGCAACTAGAGAAAGCCCCTGCGCAGCAACGAAGACCAGCACAGCCAAAAATAATTAAGAAAATAAATTTAAAAAAACAAAACAAAACTATCTTTTGTGTCAGTGTGTGCTTTAAAACAAAAGTTTTGACTTTGGTATTTTTCATTGCGTTGTTTTTCAGAAGGTTCCAGTTAAATTAGCTTGAATTGACTCTAGTGTGTCCTCTCTCTATACCTTAAGAGCGAATGCCCCGAATTGGTCATTTTACTTAAGAGTGTATGAGTTAGCATTGCATGATACTGAACAGGTAAAAGGAAATAAAGTGTAGGAAAGCAGCTAATTATAGTAATTGCAGCTGGTTTCAAAGTACTTCTGACAGTTTGTGTATTATGCTTACTTGAAAGCATCAAATGGGTGCTAGTTGTGAAATAGAACACCTGTTTGTTGTTGAGCATGTGTTTATGCAGATGACTGTTGTTGTCAAAGCACCTTGATGTAGAGTAGTCCTGTTTACATTTACATTCTCCCCAAAGGATTAACAGTGTTCTCTCAATAAATTTGCAGTCTATTCTCCTCTCAAAGGCTGCTGTTTGGAGGATGGTGTGAAAGAGGCAACAAGTGCTTGCTAATCACTTGAATATACATAATTAGCTACAGTCTGGTGCACTGGAATCTTTGTAGAACCATAACAATACTGATTGGAAAAAGCACATAACAGTAGATGTGTTACCACATAGTTTTTGAGGGTACTTGTTTGTTCATTGGTATTTAGTTCTCGTTTTTTAGAACTTGAGTTGTTTTTATTTAAAAGTACACAAACTCTTGTTCTTTTTAATGAACTAGTTAGTGTCAGTTATACAACAACTCTTTAAAGTCACCACTAAGTAGCAAATTTCTAGACCAACTAGAGTCTGAGGTTATTACTTTTAAAAACACATTAGACATATTTAATAATTCCAGAGATTGAGAACCATTTAAGCTTATTGGACAGCTAAATTCAATCCACATTGGAGGATTTTTAGACCAGTATAAAAAAACTGTAAGTTTAAGATGAGTGGATCTATATGCAAAGAAACAAAATACATTCTCTTATTTCCTAATGTTCTAGCTTTGTATTGCTTTGTTGTGGGAATATTTAGACCTCAAAATTTGCATCTTGAAATATGAGTGCAAAGGGAGGGTCATAGGCATTTCAGGCAGCCTTCCATAAAAGCTATGAGGCTGTGGTAATTATTTTCCTTTCCCACTCCCTTCCACACTCACATCCACTCAGGCTTCCATTCCTGATTCCTATAAAGTTGTAGACAGATGGTCACTCACTAACTTAGCATTCTAGAGGTCTAAGTGTGGTTTTCCTCCCTGCATAAAATATTCTGTTAGTACCGTCAAACTTCAGAAGTTCTGATTTAGAAGTGTTAATAAAGAAGAGACTTTTCATATAGTAGCATAGAAAAGAAACTTGTTAACTTCATCTCCCTAGGAGGTTACAGTGTTGGCCTATTTGCGACTCCTGCAGCGGTTAGCAGTCCTGCCCAGAACCCAGGTACAATGCAGCAGTTTAGGTGGTATGTGGGGGAGCATTTTACATTTTATTAGTGAAGTATTTATTTTTATATATTAGAGTACAGCTAACCTCTCAGACCTGTACTTTTGTGGTGTGGAAATTGACATAGACTACCCTGAAAAGAGAACAAAGGGAGACTATTTACTCAGAACTTGAGTAGCAAGAGAGTCAGCCACTTTCACTTACATTTGCATGATACTCCAAGGCAGGAAGGGGAGTAAAAACAGGGAGGCTTCAGGTGTGCCCTGATTGGAGATTATTGGCATGGGGAAGCTAGAGGTGGGCATCTTATGTGATTGGTTTGGGGAGCATGTTTAGCTTTCTTTGGTTGGTCCTGAGTTAGAAGCAGAGGCAAAAATGAGCAAGGTTAGTCATTGCCCAGGTCCTGACTGTTCCGGGCTCATTGCTGTAGAGCTTGTAGTTTGGCTTCCTGAGCTGGTTGCAGAGGTCAGAGTTCTGTTGTCATAATATGTAGTCTGGTCATTGTTTTCATATTCAGCCTCTCAGGTAGTATTGTTAAGGTGAGACTAAATCTATTAAGGAAAAATATTTCCTTGTAATTTTTAGGATATGTACCTTAAACTCATTAATCTTAGAAAGCTTTAAGATTTTAGTGTTTCGAAGTTTTCTTTCAGCTGGTTATCCTTTGAAACCTTGAGGAATTGACAGCTTGTGACCCGAAGTTTTTCTGAAAGAGCATTGTGATTGCCTGTCTAGCCCTGTTTCATAAGATTTTAGGTAAAATAAGCTCTATAATCCAAATTCACAATTGCTAGTATGATGCATTAGCAAGCTGAAAGTTCTCAAGAACTCTATAAATATTTTCCTGATAATTATTAAAATTTATAATTGGTATAGTGTCAAATGCTGCCTTTCCGGATATCTCCCTCACAATGTGTTGGTAAGACAAAGCTGAGTTTATTGCTTGCTGCAGTAAGTGAGAATACCACCTGGACAGAGCTTTGGCAGTGTCTTAGAGGGAAAAAGGCAAGGTTGTTATGTATTGAGGACCAAAGTTTGGTTTAAGGTGGGCTGATACAGGGTGTGTGTGTTTGTGTGTGCGCGCGTGTATGCGCATGTGTGTGTTTGATTAGGATTGTATAAGAACCATGATAACATGTAAGGGATTCAAAGCATCTTAGCAAACTCTCTGTTGATAACTTTCCATTGAATAGCTTAGTGTCATAGGGTTGCAGCATGGTACTTTAAGCTGTTGGAATGGTGATTTTTCACTTATTTTAAAGAGATGTAGCTGAGGGCCACACAGTTGAATTCTTATAAAATATCAACATTGCACTATGGGTAACTATCAAATCAGTATTATAATTGTATTATTTTTAATTACTATTATAAAACCCAGGTCAGCATCAGATCTATTACATTTTTGAGTAAATGTTTCTAAAATATTTATGATGCTTCATTTTCTTGGTTTTACTTTTTTTCTTTACTAGAAATACTTTGAAATAAGAGGGTGGAGTTTCTTTTTCTGTAGCCTAAGAGGATGTGAAACTTGGTTTCCTGACTTCTAAATACCCCTAAGTCATTGTTTCAAGAAGAATAGGACTTCAGCTTTGCATGTTTTGACCTTATAAATTGCAGTTAAGGGCAAGAATCCTTATAATAATAAACCTTTGGTATTGTAGGCTGATTTATGAAGACTGACCCTAGTTAAATGTTGTCTGTTGTCTGCCCTTTATTTTTATTCCTTTAACAGATGTCAGGTTGAGCAGCCTTGTCCTGATTTTGACCAGTGGTGTGTGTATTCAGCCCCAGTGTGTATTATCTAGGTTGGGATCCTTTTGAATGTTAATTCGTTCACATTAACCAAAAACATTTATACTGTGTGAATTGCTCATTTCCTATCATGACCTGGAGGAGTGGAAGTAATCTGTTGGAGACTGAGTGGGCCCACCACAGGAGGCAGGTTTTACCACAGTGCTGACATTCTCTCCTCAGCTCAGGCAGGGAGGCTTGGCCAGGCCACCTGTGCAACCGTCTAAACAGCATAGGATTGGCAGAACCTTATCTGCCTTGCTTTGATTTTATATGGATATATTGGTTGAAGGATGTCAGGTGTTTGGGTAAAATGAGTTCCTCTTTGCTCTCTATCCCTATCACTACCAAATTACCTGCTTTTTCATGAGGATGCTTTGGCTTTTAAAGGCTATGAGAACCATAAAAGAGGACAAATTTGACTCCCAATTTGAGCATGTTGACCCATCTGGAACCTTATATCTTTGGTCCTTTTTTTTTCCATGTTGTTTTGACAACTCTTTTATGGCTGAGGGGACTGAGGACTTGCCCATAGATAAAGAACTTTCTCTTGGGTTGAGAAAGAGAATGTTGGTTGATAAGTTGAGCAACTACAAACTTTTCCAGGAAAATTGTTTTCTGTTATTTTGAGAAGTTACCTTTGTAAGTTATTATAGAAACTGAATTTAGGTATTACTAAAAGACTGTATTAAATATTTGCTGTAGCTTTAGGTTGTTATCTGCGTTAGTTGGTTGGGGTAGATTAGAAAAACTGACTTTTCATCCAGGATATTTTTCCAGATGTTACCACCAGAATTTACTTAAGCATACTCTAACACATATAAAATCAGTCTTATTCTTTTATTATATACCTTTCATAAATAAATGAAGTGGATTTGACCTCTGTATTGAGGAGTAGGTTATCCCCCAGTTGGAACTCCAAATTCAACAAACTTAAGATCTGTTATAATGCCCAGCAGCAGAGTAATCAAAACAGACTTGGAAAGACCAAATATCTTCTCCCAGTAGAAATTTAGCAATTAAGTTAGTATTTCTTAAAGGATGGGCTGTAGTCCACCAGTATTAGAATCCCTTGGGATACTTATTAAAAATGCAATTTCCCAGAAACAGGAATTACAATGTCTTCGTTTGGGATCCTGCAAGATAAGTATATTTATATTAAGTGCCCCTGGTAATTCATATTTACACTAAAGTTTAGGACTCATTCTCTTAAATTATGATGAAAATCAATATGAAAAAAATATATTTCAGCTTATAGATATTTATTTAATACATAATTTTGTCAAAAATATAACTAATTTTAAGGTACAGTAAGTTTTATAATGTGGAAAATTTTTCCTCATTTTTGTACTTGAAAAATCTATGTCTTTAGAAACTAACTTCTTTATTGATTCTCAATTTTCGATATTGACTACTGATTTGTTCACTTAATAGTTCTCTAATTAGGCTTAAAAGTATGTAGGCTTGGGCTTCCCTGGTGGCGCAGTGGTTGAGAGTCCGCCTGCCGATGCAGGGGACACGGGTTCATGCCCCAGTCCGGGAGGATCCCACATGCCGCGGAGCGGCTGGGCCTGCGAGCCATGGCCGCTGAGCCTGCGTGTCCGGAGCCTGTGCTCCACAATGGGAGAGGTTACAACAGTGAGAGGCCCGCGTACCGCAAAAAAAATAAATAAAATTAAAAAGTATGTAGGCTTAAAAAACTGAAAATAGAGATATCATCAACCAATTTTGTTATTGATTCTATGTGAAGTAGAAAATAGTAGTCTTACCTTTCTCTGAATTCTTGGTGGTTTTTTCCCCCTCTTTCTTGATTTTGGGCCTGCCTCATATTGTCTTAGTTGTTCCTGGGTGTAGACTTTTTCCTTCGAGGACCTCAGGGACAAGGACCCTGTCTTCCCCACCAGTCTAACACAATATTGGTACAATGGCTCAGAAAAACTTTTTTTTTTAATTGAAGTACAGTTGATTTACAATCTTATATTAGTTTCAGGTATACAACACAGTGATTTAATATTTTTATAGATTCTACTCCATTTAAAGTTATTATAAAATATTGGCTATATTCCCTGTGTTGTATGTAATCATCCTTGTATCTTATTTATTTTATACCTAGTAGTTTGTACCCCCTAATCTCCTTCCTATGCTGCCCCTCCCCCTGTTCTTCTACCCACTTGTAACCACTAGTTTGTTCTCTGTATCTGTGAGTCTGTTTCTGTTTTGTTATGTTCATTCCTTTATTTTATTTTTTAGATTTGACATATAAGTGAAAATATACAGTATCTGTCTTTCTTGGAATTATTTCACAAAGCATAATACTCTCCAGGCCCATCCATGTTGCAGATGGCAGCATTTCATTCTCTTTATATGGCTAAGTAATATTCCACTGTATGTATATACACCACATCTTCTTTATGCATTTATCTGTTGAGGGACACTTAAGTTTCTTTCATATCTTGGCAATTGTAAATAATGCTACTGTGAACATTGGGGTGCATATATCTTTTTGAATTAGTGTTCTCATTTTCTTCTAACGTATGCCCAGGAGTAGATTTTGGGATCATGTGGTATTTGTACTTTTAATTTTCTGAGGAACCTCCATACTGTTTTCCATAGTGGCTGTACCAATTTACATTCCCACCAACAGTGTACTGGGGGCCCACATCTTTCACCAGTGCTCATTATTTGTTGTCTTTTTGACTATAACCATTCTGACTGGTGTGAGGTGTTATCTCATTTTGGTTTGATTTGCATTTCCCTGATGATTAGTGATGTTGAGCATCTTTTCACGTGCTGGTTGGCCATCTGTATGTCTTCTTTGGAAAAATATCTATTCCAGTCTTCTGCCCATTTTTTAATTGGGTTATTCGATTTTTTGATTATGAGTTGTATGAGCTGTTTATATATCTTGGATATTAACCCCTTATCAGACATACTGTTTGCAAATATCTTCTCCCATTTAGCAGGTTGCCTTTTCATTTTGTTGTTCCCCTTACTGTGCAAAAGCTTTTAAGTTTCACTAGGTCCCATTTGTTTCTTTTTGCTTTTGTTTCCCTTACCTAAGGAGACATAACCAAAAAAATATTGCTAAGACTTATGTCAAGAGTGTACTGCCTATGTTTTCTTTTAGGACTTTTATGGTCTTACATTAAGGTCTTTAATCTATTTTGAGTTTATTTTGGTATATGGTGTGAGGAAATGTTCTAATTTTATTCTTTTACATGTAGCTATCTAGTTTTCCCAACATCACTTATTGAAGATGTTCCCCCATTGTGTCTTTTGACTCCTTTGTCATAGATTAATTGACAATATGTGCAGGGGGTTATTTCTGAGCTCTCTATTCAGTTCCATTGATCTATGTGTGTGTGTTTGTGCCAATACTATGCTGTTTTGATTACTGTAGCTTTGTAGTATAGTCTGAAGTCAGGAAGCATGATACCTCCAACTTTGTTCTTTTTTCTCAAGATTGATCTCGCTGTTTGGGGTCTTTTGTGTTTCTATACAAATTTTTAGATTATTTGTTCTAGTTCTGTAAAAAGTATTATGTGTATTTTGATAAGGGTTGCATTAAATCTGTAGATTGCTTTAAGTGGTATGGACATTTTAACGGTATTAATTCTTCCAATTCATGAACACAGATATCTTTTTTTTTTTTTTTTGCGATACGCGGGTCTCTCACTGTTGTAGCCTCTCCCATTGCAGAGCACAGGCTCTGGACGCGCAGGCTCAGCAGCCATGGCTCACGGGCCTAGCCGCTCAGCAGCCATGGCTCACGGGCCTAGCCGCTCTGTGGCATGTGGGATCTTCCCGGACTGGGGCATGAACCCATATATCCCCTGCATCGGCAGGCGGTCTCTCAACCACTGCGCCACCAGGGAAGCCCCACAGATATCTTTTCATTTCTTTGTGTCACCTTCAGCTTCCTTCATCAGTGTCTTAGAGTTTTCAGAGTATAGGTCTTTCACCTCCTTAGTTAAGCTTATTCTTAGGTATTTTATTCTTTTTGATGTGGTTGTTACGGGGGTTGTTTTCATGTTTTCTCTCTCTGATAGTTTATTATTAGTTTATAGAAAAGCAACAAATTTCCATATACTGATCTTGTATTCTACAACTTTACTGAATTTATTTATTAGTTGTAATAGTTTTTTGGTGGTGACTTTAGAGTTTTCTATTTATTGTATCATGTAATCTGCAAATAGTGACAGTTTAATTGTCGCTTCCAATTTTTATGTCTTTTTTTTCTTTTTCTTGTCTGATTGCTGTGGCTAGGACTTCCAATGCAATGTTAAATAGAAATGGCAAGAGTGGGCATCATTGTCTTGTTCCTGATTTTGGAGGAAAAGCTTTCAGTTTTTCACCATAGAGTATGATGTTAGCTGTGGGTTTGTCATAAATGGCCTTTTTTTGTTGAGCTGTATTTCCTCTATACCAATTTTGTTGAGTTTTTATCATGAATGGGTGTGAATTTTTATCAAGTGGTTTTGCTGCATCTATTGAGATGATCATGTGATTTTTATCCTTTGTTTTGTGAATGTGGTGTATCACATTGATTGATTTGTGGATATTCAACCATCCTTACATCCCTGGAGTAAAATCCCACTTGATCATGGTGTATGATCCTTTTTTTTTTTTTTCTTTTTTGCGGTACGCGGGCCTCTCACCGTTGTGGCCTCTCCCGTTGCGGAGCAACAGGGTCCGGACACGCAGGCTCAGTGGCCATGGCTCACGGGCCCAGCCGCTCCGCGGTGTGTGGGATCTTCCCAGACTGGGGCACGAACCCGTGTCCCCTGCATCAGCAGGCAGACTCTCAACCACTGCGCCACCAGGGAAGCCCTATTATCCTTTTTATATGTTGTTGAATTACATTTGCTAATGTTTTGTTGAGGGTTTTTGCATCTATATTTATCAGAGATAATGACCTATAATTTTCTTTTTTTGTAGGACCCTTATCCTGGTTTTGGTATTAGGGTAATGTTGGCCTCATAGAATGAATATGGGAGTGTTCCCTCCTCTTCAGTTTTTTGGAATAGTTTGAGAAGGATAGGTATTAACCCTTCTTTATATGTTTGGTAGAATTTCCCAGTGAAGCTGACCAGTCATGGACTTTTCTTTGCTGGGAGTTTTTTTGACTACTGATTTAATTTTAGTACTACTAATATGTCTGTTCAGATTATTTTTTTCGTCCTGATTCAGTCGTGGAAGATTGTATGTTTCTAGGAATTTATCCATTTCTTCTATGTTGTACAATTTGGTGTATACCTATTTATAGTATTCTCTTATGATTGTTTGTACTTCTGTGATATTGGTTGGAACTTCTGCTCTTTCATTTTTAATTTTGTTTATTTGGGTCCTCTCTCTTTTTTTCTTAATGAACCTGGATAAAGGATTATCAATTTTGTTTATGTTTTCAAAAAACCAGCTCTTGGTTTCATTGGTCTTTTCTACTGTTTTTGGTTTTTGTTTTTGTCTCTCTTTTCACTCAGATCTTGATCTTTATTATTTCCTTCCTTCTGCTGACTTTGGGCTTTGTTGTTTTCTTTTTCTAATTCCTTTAGATGATAGGTTATGTTGTTTATATGAGATTTTTCTTGTTCCTTCAGGAAGGCCTGTATTGCTATTACTTCCTTCTTAGAACTGCTTTTGCTATGTCTCATAGATTTTGGAAGGTTGTGTTTTCATTTTCATTTGTCTCAAGGTACTTTCTGATTTCTACTTTTATTTCTTTGTTGACCTGTTGGTTCTTTAGTAGCATATTGTTTAGTCTCCATGTGTTTGTGTTTTTCCCAGTTTTCTTCTTGTAATTTATTTCTAGTTTCATACTGATTTGGTTGGAAGAGATTCTTGATATAATTTCTGTCCTCTTAAGTTTGTTGAGATTTGTTTTGTGTCCCAGGAAAGCATTTCTGAGTGATTTGAGAACTGTTTGTATGTTTGTTATGAAATGTAATTTGTTTTATATGATGTGGGGAAAAAAGGATGTACATTTCATAGAAATCAACTTTAAATGAAGTTTCTTGAGGGAGACAACTTTATTTAACTTGAATTTTATAGTGTCATCTAAAAATACTCTATCTTTTGTTGTGAAAATACTCTATCTTTTGTTGTACCATTTTCCTTAGGGGTTGATGGCTGCATTGTGCTTTTACCTTATATCTGGTTATGAAAATAATGGCGAGGTATATGCTTTGAGTATAGGGATCAGATCCTTGAATCAGTAACAATATAAAGTGAGAAGTATTAATAGGACCTAGTGAATTATCAGAAGTCTAAAAAAATTTAACTTGCATTCTCAGATCTGGAGGTGGAGGGGCAGTTGATTCAGAGTTGACTGGGTTCAAAGTGATAGTGTTTACCTCTACTATGTCATATAGAAAAAGAAAATAGCTTTGGAAGTATGGCTTTTTATTTATTATTTTCTCCTTCTCCTTTCCCTTCCCCTTCCCATTTTCCTTCTTCTTCTTTTTTTTTGCATAGTGACAGGGAATCTATAAATAGTGGTTAATACAGGAAAACTCCTAGGCTAGACATTATCTTGACAGTTGGTGGACAGATGCTCCTGGTTTGAGTGTGAGACTGAGGTATACAGAAAGCGCTTCAAAATACTCTCAGAAGCCAGCTAACTTTATTTTCTTTATATTGGGATTGAGTTTTTGGCTGCTCTGTAATATGCTTCTGGTAAGAGCCAGGTCAAATATTTATGGTTTGTTTATTTTGAATATAGCAGCATCTAGTCATTTTTATAAACCTTTCAGACCTTACTATTACTTATAAACTGATATAAAAAAAGACAACATATACATATTAACAGTTTCACTTTGAGTGTTAAATTTTTGAGATAAGTTTTATTTCTTTATTGATTTTTAAATAACGTGTGTTCATTATAATCAAAAACTTAATAATGTATGTAACTGTTGATATTTTTCTAAAGCATTATTCACTCTCAGTGCTAAATGAAAGAAATGGAAAATAAGCATTTACTTTGCTCAATCTAGCTCTGTGATTTTTTAGAGAATAAAAAAGGAACAGGTATATGTTCCTAATGGGAACTTGGAAAATAAGGCCCGAGGCATTGAAAAAAATGAATTCCAAATTACCCCATCTTCATATTTGAAAGAACTTTCTTTTTTTGATTTTTTTTTTTTTATATTGGAGTATAGTTGATTAACAATGTTGTGTTAGTTTCAGGTCTACAGCAAAGTGATTCAGTTATACATATACATGTATCTATTCTTTTTCTTTTCCCATTTAGGTTATTACAGAATATTGAGCAGAGTTCCCTGTGCTATACAGTAGGTCCTTGTTGGTTATCTATTTTAAATATAGCAGTGTGTACATGTCAATCCCAAACTCCCAATATAATGTTGAATGAAAAGTGGCTTTGATAATTTTCAAAACAAGCACCCGGATTTATTTCATCCATTTCTTAAAAAAGATTAATTACTTCCTAGACAAGGTACTTTTTGTAATACTTGTTTTATATTACTCATGATTAATATAATATTTCAGGCATGATTTGTCATGATATTTCTTCTTCTGAGTTGGTTGACATTTTATGGAACATATGAATCTTTATTTTTCTGCATTTTGGAAGAAGTTTTCTCTTACAGTGGGGATTGGGCAGGGCACTCTCATCCAGGGTTCTCCAGTTTGGAGTTTTTCTTCTTTTTAGTTGGAAAGAATTTGTTGACCCTCTATGTGTGATATAATGGCCCTCAGACTTTATTTAAAGACTTTGGCCTGGGGAGGTATGGTGGTCACTGGAAAATAGAAAGTTTTGTGATTGAGGAATGTCTTCTGTAAAATAAATTTGACAATTATATTGTTTTCTCCTTAGCATTTTTGTTCATATGTCTGAACTCAAAGGAATGCATAAAATATGTCTTAGAAATGTAAAAAATTAGATGGAACTGCTTTGATGGAATTATGACTGTATATTATAAAGTAAATTTAGGTCATTTCTGTTTCAATTATAGATGTCTTTCTCTAAAATGTTATAGCATGTTTCTCTTTTACAGTAACAAGTTCAAATGTAAGCAATAAAAACTTAAGCCAGCAGTCTAGTACTTGCAGCATGAATTTAGTAGATGTGTCAAAATGTATGAATTGTTCTTAATGTTAGACATTTTGTTCATGAGAATAACATAACACCTGCTGTGACCTTTTAAGCTATGTAAATTTTAGTGACTGTAAAATTAAAATGTTTTCCTTTCCAAAATGTGTTTGGAAATTACTTGGAATGTTTTATGCTTGGCTCTTTTAGAGATTTTATTATGTATTTAATGTGAAGAGATTCAGATTTGGTATAAAAACTGAAGCACATCATAGTTCCTAGTTTTAAAAATCTTTTTAAAAAAGTTATCTGTAGGATAATCTCATTTCTGATATACCTTGTCCAGGAGCAACAGAAAGTGTTATCTAACACTACACTAATATCTGTTTCCTTTTAGCACTGACCATTTTGGAGTCTGTGAACATACTGATACTTTGTTAAAAAAAGTATCAAATAGATAGGATTACATTGGAATAATAAAATTTCCAGGGCTATTAATTCCCTTTTCTCACCATGATATAAAAAATAGTAAGAAAATATAAGAATTGTAAGAGTACTACTTATTTTTGTAACCCTGTTTGCCAATGGAATGTGTTGCAGCAGGTACTTTAAAAGAATGGTTTACGTGCTTATTTTTTCTGAGAGGTACACTGTGAGTTAGGAAGATGTTTAAAAGAAAATGGTGATTCGCATTTTGATTTGATGCAAATTTTAATCCATAATTTTATTATGCTTATAGTTTTGAAAGATATTTGTATTTCAGGAGAGTACCTCTTTAACTTGTTAAACTCTTGAATTAGGGCAATAGTGTGATATTACCAAGTCTGCTTTTTTTCTCCTCACATCTTTTAGACCAGATTAAGTAGGCTCAGTCAGGTTGAGACCCTATTTGGATAAAAATCATAGAACTCTATGTAATACGGGTGGTAAAGCACATGAAGACTGTACTTATATTTGACACTTGCTCATATTTGACTTAATACTTTTTATATTGAGATAATGATTTTGAGTGTTTCGTGTGTGTTAACGGAAAAAATTTTACGCTCCTTAGTGGCAGAGACTGGCTTCATCCCTTTATTTCTTTTTCAATTTTTTTATTGTGGTAAAATGTACATAAAATTTACCACTTTAACCATTTTTAGTTGTACGTTTGCTTTCATTTCTTATGTGTCCCTTGTAATGTAAGGTAGTTCAGAATTTATTGAGAATATATACTAGATGTTCAATATAGCAGAGATTGGCTGCTTGTTCACTAAACTCATTTGAATACCCCTCTCACCCCAACCCTACATAGCCAGGCTCTGTTCCCCAGTTGTCTTGATAGTAGGTGTAGCCATAAGTCTAAGTTCTGATCCCTGAAATATGAGCAGCATTAAGTTTTGTGACTTCTAGGCATGGCTTATAAATGTCTCCTGTGTTCAGTCCTCTTTCTCTTGTCTCTTCTAATGGCAATCATGAAGCCAAGGAGATGGTTGAGCCTCTAGAAGGAAGGAGTCTGGGTCCTTGAATCACTGCCTGGAGGAGAGCCACCCACCGATCAGGAGTATTTGTTTGACTTTACATGAGCCCTAAATAAAATTTTGGTTGTGTTAAGCCAATAAGATCCCATGGTTTATCTCTTTAAGCAGCTCACGAATACACTGAACATTTGTTATAGTGAATAATTTAGTTTACTCAAAATTTAATTCTCTTTGTTAGGAATTGGAAGTGGAAGTCAAGAAAACAAAGTGGAACTGTCAGTAAGAAATTGAGTTTGGCTCCAGTTGGAGGAGGAGTCAATGTGAAACTAACTCAAAAGATGAGAGATGAATAAAGGATAGTGAGAAAAATTTAGAATGATGTGTTAGGAAACTGATAAGAAAAAGAGAGAGAGAGCAGGGAGTTACGGTATAAGCACATATAGGAGAGCAGTCCTGGGAGCTGGAGGAGTAGGGGACATTGTTAAATAAGAAAATCAAATCTCAGAGTTGGATAGCATTTTAAACACTATTGGTTTTAAAAATAGGAATTTTGCCTCATTCCATATGCAGTTTACAAATGTGTTTTTTGCTTATTGCAGGTTTGTTTAATGAATATCTTGATAAAACATGATATTCAGAAAAAAGTGTCATTATTAAATGAGCAGAGTTGCAAACCTACGTGTGTGTGCTGCAATTTAGATTCATTACTCGGATTATTTCCGAAATGAGTCATTCTCTTATGTACATGAAAAGAATTGAATTATGACTATGTTTTATGCCTATATAAAATACAGTATATCATACTTTTACAATGCCTAAATATAGGTGAAGTTTATCTTGTGTTTTAGACGTAAAATACTACATAGAATGTTTAAAAAGGAGAACATTTATGAATTCATTTTACTAACATTTACATTTACTATTCATATTTTAAGTTGATACCATTTAACCTTTTTTTGCCTCAAACCTGGATTTTATCACCCAATAAAAAAGCAGATTGGTTAAATATTGTGGCTTAGATAGCTTTTTAAGAAAAGCTTTAAAAATGAAGAGTTAATAATACATGTAAGTTAAAAATATACTACATGACTGACCTGATGTTTCCAGTTTTCATCTCCTGTGTAAATTATAACGAAAAGAATATGTGCAATCACTGGCTGATGAATACTAATGTCCCAAGTCTTATGTATGGTGGCAGTGGCTGTAAGGTGTGACAGTTTTCTTACCCACTGTTTACAGCAGCTCAGCTGCAGATGAAATTACCTTTTATCCAAGTGGTAAGATACTACGTGACCTGCACTTTGGGCATTGTTGAGGTAGCAATGGCAACCTTTGATTGAAGGGAAAGGTCCTCTCTCTTCCTGGGCATAGTATCCAGTATGAAAAGAATATAGCTCTCTTCCTTCAAGCTACACTTAGTCCCGTGCATGTTGAAGATCATGACATGTTGTAAATTCAGTGTCCTGGTTTCATTATCATGCATTTTAAAACAGAAATGCTATTAAAGGTGATTTGAGTTTCCAGGATTTCTTACAAGTATAATGTGGAATGTATGCTGTATAATCTATGAGTTAGCTAGAACTGCACTGGGCTTAAAGTCAAAAGGACTGGTCCATGGGTGTGTCTCTTAACAGCTGTCAGTCTTGGTTTCCTAATCTGTAAAATCATAATATCCTAAAATCTTAGTGTTAAAAGTGACCTAAGGAGCAATTTGGCGCAAACTTTCACTCCAATTTCTTTTATAATATCTTTGGTATATAGCCGTCCCATGATAGGAAGCTCAAGATCCCATTCTCTTCTCCCACTGAGTGCTTACAGTTTTCAAACTCTTGAGCAAAACATCTCCCCATTCTTTGTGTGCCATCTACAGGAGCAGAAGCTACTGATGGGAATATTAATACATGACCTGTCTGTTTCACAAGTCAAGGGGAGGATCACATGAAATAATGGGAGTGAAAGTGAAGTATTGTGAAAATATCAAATCTTATGATTAATACTGGATAGTGATTTTTCAACTAATGACTTGTGTAGGAATTAACTACCATTTAAAGTAGCGAAATTATTTCTGCGATAAACTAAGTTTTCAATCCCTGACAAGTTAAATAACCTTTGGAACCCTGTCTGTCAGATGGAGTCTGCCAGTGCCCTAGTATTTTTGATGATACCTAGTCTCCAAAAATTAAAAATCTTGACCCACAATTTAAAAACTACTGGACAAGACTTTTGGGGAGGCATTTAGATTCCCAGTGTACAATAGTAGTAACCTAAAGACTATAATATAAACTGAACTTGTAGTCATATGGAAGTCACATACACTTTTGCCACAGGATTAGTGTTATTCTTGAATATATTGTGTAAAAACCACTTGCATAAAAACATGACTGTGTTTCGTGTACTAAAAGTGGATGACAGACTCAAGTGAGTTCTGCCTGGATGCCTTAATGGTTCTATCTAGTAGTCATACGAAACATAAAGCAGTTTTGGGTAAGTTATTGTTTTTTACTATGTTCATTGACTTATTCTTGAAAGCTTTTAATGAGTAATTTTCCAGTTGCTGAAACTAATCCAGTAAACTAGAAATATGTTTCTTGAAACACATGCACGTGCACACAGCTAGCATGGCTAAGTGTACTAGAGACGCCAAGGATTTATTGCTCTCTCGGTAGGTAGCCCTTTCTAAGGGAAACTACTCTACCTTCACTTCCTATTATTTGGGATAGATACTTCTGGCCCAGTCAAGCTGATGAGTGGACATCTGACCCAAGAGCTTCTTCAAGGAGTTGGAGAGGTGAAAGACTGAAGTAGCTAAGAGATGGAGAGGTGAAACCGTAACATTGTGCTGGGGTTAGAATTGGTATTAATTTATGAGGGAACCAAACCTCTAAGCAAGGTGAAGACCTAGTGGGCAGAGAGAATGTGAAAATGTAGCAGACATATTGAGAGAGATGCAGTGGAGTGGTAGGGGGAATGGGAGAGAGAGAAAGAAGAGAGACCGGAGACAGAAAGAGACCAGAACATCCACAATCCCTGAACAAGACAAAGGGAAGTGATGTTTGTCATTTTCCAGATCTAAATCGCCCAAGTTCTACCTATACAGCTCTTTTCCTTGGATGACATTTTTGTATTCTTACAATAAATAACCCTTTGCTTGTATTAGCTTTAGTGGGGTTTTGTTCCTTGCAACTGAAAGAGCCCTAAAAGAGCACTAAGGGTAGAGACAAAATATCGAGGGTAATCTTTGGCTGAGGCCTGCTTCTGACTACTATTCTAGAAATAGCCTTTTTTTTCTCCCATTCTTTTCTACATAATCATAATAAAATGTTAAGTAATTGTTGCTTTTTAACTTCTAGGCCCTCTTGATTTGAAATTCTGTGAATTCATTCTTATTGCTTGATTTGCTTTTATTATAGAAATGAGAAGTTTGTTGTAAACTGATGCATTGCTTTTATTTCTGCTGAAGAAGTCTGTACGCATGTTATTCTTCTTGAATCTTTTAAGTCTTGGAGCAGGTTTGCCATCATCGTTAGGACATCAGCAGACCAATCATTGTTTTCTTAGTGGTGTGTCACAGACTTTGACCAAATATATGCAGGTATTTAATAAGAGTATGCTATACAATATAAATTGTATTTGGTACCTATTATGAGGACTTCAGTTATTCACATTTAATAAGAAAACATCAGCTTTTTACTTCTGTGGCATATATGAGCTCTTAAAAAGATATATTGTAGATAAACCGAAATGAGAATGTTATTGGACATACTAGTATCATTTGGTTCTGTAATTCTAATTTATAAACATTTTCTTAACAGTTTAGTTCAGACTGAATTTTGTTCTCCCCATTGCCATCCCCCCTTAGGTAAAGTCTTCAGAATCGTGATTACACAAAGAAAGCATTCTTCTTAAACTATTCTTTGTACTCTTGACAAATGCTTCTTATTAAAAGAGACTTTTAAAATCGTCTTAATTTATCCCCTTGGACAGTTAGATTTTTTTGCGTTATCATTACATAATGCAAAATGGTTTCAGATAGTTTAGAAGTTGTTGGTAGATTTAGCTAAGAAAAACTGATGATGAAATGCTGTAGCGCAGTTTTTCTTAAGTCAAGCCAATCTTTAATATTTGGAAATGTTTAGTAAACTAGAAAGCAGAATACAAAAATGAAATATTTTAATTTTAGGGTAAATTGGTCCTGTGGCTCAATACTAGTAGCATAAAAGAAAGCCACTATACCAGTAGTGGGTGATAAGGTTTTTATTTTCTAAGTTTATATCTTCCAAGGTAGAGATTTATTGTAGGAAATTATTGGTGCAACTTGTTGGATGGGCTGATCCTTCTGAATGTAATTATGCCTGCCTTCCTTGGTGGGATCACAGTCCTCTAGGATGGTATTGGGATCTTATTACCATTGATATAAACATAGTGTACTGTTAATTGAAGACACAGATTACCTCAGGCTTGAATAGGGACTCTTGAGTTCTATGTTGAACTAAAAATTGCTTAAAATATTTTACTTTGTCGTGTCCCCAAAGTACTGATCAGAACAGTACTTGTGGATACGTGTAAATTGTGAAAATTCAGACCTATGATTTTATTTCACTTCACTAGAAATTTCAGTGATTCATGAGTTCTAGTTGAATAGTTCAGTGTTTAAAATGTAGTTCATAGAAGATAAACACTTTACATTTTTATCTAAAGAGGCACACAACTGACATCAAAATGAATTTACTCTTGATTAGAGAAAAACGAATTTTACAATTTTTTTCTACACATTTCTTTTTGTCAGAAAAATGTCACTTATATTGGATTTGTAAGCAATGCCCTAATGTTACTGAAGACTTTTTTGAAATAGTGAGTTTTTATAGATTTTGAAGTAGACCGACAAAACAATAAGTCAATTTATGTAAAAATTTTTTTTTAGAAATATGAAAACTTTTGGATATTATATCCTCCCTGTGCCTATATCATGGTGCTTGGCACACGGTAGTTAAACTATTTAATAACTGACAGATTTTCTTGAAGAAAATTTTAGGACACATACAAGGAAATTTAAATCTAGGTTTACTGATACACATGGAGAAGAGTTACATCTCCATCAGTGAAATATAGACTTGAACCACATGATCTCAATGAAAGGTCACTTGGTGATTTGGTATCTTGAAATGTGTCAGTAGAAATCTTTCCAACAGCCATAGCTTATTCTTTTGGAATTTTCAAAATATACTGTACCTTAACAGCAACACTCCAATGAACCTGTATTCATTCTTTTTTACTGAGTTAAAGAAAAAACATTTTACAAAGTGGACACATTGTTTAATTTTGTTTTGCATTTACTAGGTTGGAGTGCAAGGCCAATAAATTAAACCCAGGCAGTTCTGTTGCTAATTACATACAACTTCTCTTGAGTATCAGATATTCAAATCCATTTTATGAATATGGTAGAGAGAATAACAACTGTAAAACAAAGCAGTGTGCATGTAAGTGACTGTTAGCGTGCATTTCAGAAAGGATAAATGCTCACCATATGGTACAATTACTGTGTCCAAGTTTTCAAATTAGCTTCTCTCATCCTCCTTATTACTGTCTTTAAAAAGAGAGGAAAAAACCCAACATGATTTATCTACTCTGCAGCAGAACTCTTGACGCAAAACAGCAGCCCAGTTCTGTCCAGTTTTTTTTTTTCCTTTAGCATAATAGAGGCTGTCGGACTTTTTTATACTAATTACTGTGTGAGCCTCAGATGAACCCCCTTCAATTCACAGGGCTTTGTTAAGGGAGGAGCTGTCAATGTGTCTGCCCGTTTGCAGCTGTGCTGTGGCTTTAGCTTGCTTAACATTATGCTGCTTTTTAGACTTGACAGAAGGGATTTTTTTTTTTTTTTTTTGTATTAAGGCAAAGCAGCCTTGTAGCGAAATGGTTTAAGCAGCTGCATTGTAGGGAAGCACAAAGAAGTTATTATTGTGTCTGTTTAGGGGGGTAGAATGGAGGGGGAGATATTCGGCTGCTGTTGATGCCGATTGTTGACTTGCCATCTGCCAGATAGGGAGAAGAAAAAAATGACAGCTCCAGCAGGGTGTTCAAGAGGTTGTTTGGAGAGACGCATAAACATGTGCAGATGTCGAACTGAATAATGGCTAGAACTTGAGACGGTTTATGATGCTGCTGATGTTTGTGCATATACAGAATGAATGTATGTGTGGATTTGGTTAACCAAGGCTACATACTAATTATCATTGTTTTCCTGCATGCCCCTTCCCCTTAGCTTGTTAATTAGTTTAGGAGTTTAGTACTTCCTCTTCCTTCTCTTATTCACATCTAGTAGTAGAAAACAACTTCTCTTAAAATGGCAATAAAACCTTTCTTATTTCTCCATATAGATGATAGCTAATCTATTTCGTTGGTATTAGGTGTGAACTGCTAACTGATAACAGGAGATTTTGATTAGGAAACAAGGCAGGTGGAACACCATGCTCTTAATGCATACATATATTAACAGTTTTAACACTAGTCAGCATGTAAACTATTATTTGAAACTGAATTGATTTTATAGCCTACCACTAGGGGTGAGATGGAGAACCAAATTCACTTTGCTCAGTAATTCCATCATACTTTGAACTTAGATGTTACTAGTTGTGAAACAAAGTTATATGGGAACCTGGCCTTCTTGGTTACCACTCTTTTTCTCTTGGTTGTCTTTGATTCTATAAATGAAAGTTACACATTTTCATTATGGAGTAATGAATTGGTTGTATATTTCCTTCTCATCCACTCCTGTTATTAGGTATTAGAGATTTGCTATATCTGTAATGTTTTTAAATGCTGTGATAACACTTAACTTCAGGGTGCAGTGTATATGTTTATTTAATGTCTTTTTTTTATTACTTTGACTTTAAATAATTGAGAAGGAATAGTGATGTTGGGTAAAATTTCTCAAAGGTATGTATGTTGTAGAACACCTCAAATTTTTGTAAACATCAAAACCAATCACAATATGCGTGAGAAAATGAAAAGAGAAGCTCTGACTTTTTTTTTTTTTTCTATTTGGATTTCTATTACCAAAAAAAATAAAACGTGGGGAATTAAAGAGTTTTTATTTTGACTTTTGGTAAACTCATGCTTTCCTAAAACATTTAGGGTTTTGTTGCCTAATTATTAAACAAAAAACCTTAAGTATGGTTGAAAGGCAAACATACTGACAGAGCTTTGTGTCCAGAGTAATGTCTTTCTGAAAGGACTAAAGGGAGATTATCTGTTATTTCTACTCTTCATAAAGAAATAGAGGTCAGGTCTATTTAGAAAAACTTTTTGTCTTACTGTCGATTTTTCCACAAGTGACTCTAATCTGTATTTGCTGAAAAGGCACAGAGAACCATCAGCTACATTGGACCTTTCCTTTGCCTCGTATATTTAGTTTTTTCTTTTATTTGGAAGGCCACACATATGTCCATATTTTTGTATGTAGAATTATGTACATATGTTTATAGTTTCGTAGTCAGTCCTGATATCCCTCTGCTAAGCTTGGGAGGAAGCAACATGCCATTTTTCAGGTAGAGGTGTTAAACTGAGAAGAGGTGATTTGACAGCGGCCAGGATGTTAGTGAGAGGCTGAGCAAAAGCAAGCTTGTATAAAAGCAGGCTTGCAGTTCTGTGCTTGGTTCATCATATCATGTTACTTCAGAACCATTTGTAAAATCTTAGTGCTGGCAAATATACTTACTAAGGTGATTGAAATATTCAAGGCAGAGTGTCTTTGAAGTTACGTCCACCAGATTTAATTGTCAATTAACTTAGACGGGGGACTTTATGAAAGTCCCTTTAATCTGTTTAAGTGTTTTCTTCATGTGTTGGAAGAAGGAAACAATCACTGATATTCAAGGATCTTGTAAGAACTAAATGAGATAATAGTATATTTGGAATGCCTGGAACATGTGCAATAGTAGCTGTTACTAATATTTTATTTTTGTTGGGTATGATGTGTAAGTCAAAAGGCCTGTAACTCTTGTAATTGAAGTGCTTATATAATGCTCTGTTGCAAAGTGAGCATACAAAGTTCTAGAGGCCATCTAAGATATATAAGGTGGTTTTCTTAGAACCTTATATTTATTTAGTGATTTATGTGATTATTTCATAAATCTGAAGGGAAATCAGTTATTTCAAGAGAATATCAAGAAAATTGTTGAATGTAACTTTTTTCCGGGTGTGGGATCAGTGGTTATTCAGTAATGATGATTTTATATTGTATCCTGTAAAATCATTTTTCTACTTAAAAAATTTAGCACAGGATTGCTGAAAATTGTATTCATTCCCTTAATTCAATATTAATCTCATTATTTTGGAGCCATATTTTTCTCTGCTATGGCCAATACTTAAGCTGTATTTGGGTTATAATTGTTTTTAAAATAAGGTGTTGGAACACATTACAGTTAATAAATGTAATAATTGTAGTGAGCAAACAACACTAAAAAGAATGTTTTATCTCCTCCGGGCATTTTAAAGCATTATTTGATTGTTCCAACACTTTATTTTGCAGACAAAGAAACTGATCAAGCTCATATAGTGGTGAAAGTCCTGGGATAAGCAGAAGTGTTTTTTTAGAGGAGTGAAGAGGAAATGGCTTTGATTGACCTGAGGGAATCAATATATTCAGTGTAGGATGGCTAGTTACCACTCAGATGTTGGTGGTTCTTTAAGGTGTTTCTTTTAAAATTGTTGTTTCTGTCAGGCATTCTCTCTTTACTAAATATTGCTCAATTTTGGATGAAGGGCAAGGGATGTTGCACCTGGGAAAGCTGCCTGATCCAGTTTCGAAGAGTGGTTAATAGGACTGGGTATAGTCACCAAGGACTTCTGTTTTAGTTTTGAAGAATAAATTGGTTATATTAAAAAAAATAAACTTCAGTTTGAGCAATGCTAGCTTCATACTAGTATATTGAATGTTTAATAGCACATGGGTAGTGGATGCCAGCATTCAGATACAGATAGTTGTGTTGTACTCTAATATTTTTTTAAAAATTGTATGTTTACCAAAAACAACTTGTAATACCAAAGAAGTGGAAATATCCCATAGCCTATGAAACGTATCACAGATTAGGATGAAACTGTTTCACAGTGAGGACATTTCACATATGAGTGAAACTGTACTTGGTGATTTTCAGGATAATTCAAAAAAACTTTAGGAATTTCTAGCTTTAATGTTATTTAGATGTATTTGAATTGTGCCTCAGAAAAATACTGCATGAATAGTAATTTTTAAAAATATTGGCCAGTATGTTGAAAGAATAGTTCATTGTTTAAGGCATCTTGCTAAATGTTTTGGCTTAAAATTTTTAATGTGTTTAGTTTCAAGAAAATCTGATTAAAGATGTTGGTAAACTTGATAACACTTTTTAGAACAGAAGATGATTAAGATACAAAGGCACTAAGGCATAAACTGTGAAGTTCATGTGTTTTTTTGGCTAGGTGAGTCACTTATTTGCTTTTAGACTGGAACACAGCATCAAAGTTCATAATTTTATACTTTTAAGTGAAAGCACATAGAACAGCAGCTGTTGTTTCCTGGCATCTTTCTGAAGAGATATTTAAGCTTAAGTATATATATTTGTTATAGAAAAGAATTTTACGAAATGACCTTCTTTTCTCTTTGCATTTGCATTATTTTCAACTGACTCTTTTAAGATAGCTCTTTGTACTTTCTGTTTTAGTAAAATAGGACTTGGAATTTAGTTTAAAACTTTTTTTTTGACCTTAGAAAACTCCATGGTATAGTATAATTTAAAAAGAATAAAACTGTTTAATTCCAGTAGTACATATTTTTAAAATCTAGTTTACCCAAAGTTATGCCAGGTAATGGCATAGTTCCTAAGTGGAGAAATATACCCTAAGTTTTAGAAGCAAGGGCTTTTCTTAAAAGTAAATACAAATTCTAAATAAAAGCATCTTTCTACTAAGTGGAAACCATATGTCAGGAAACCTTACTGTCCAAAAGAAAATTTTATTTACCTGCTTCTGATAATTTTTATCTCCTTTCAACAGGTCATTCACTATAAGACAGCTCTTCATTTTCGAGGCTGTGTTTATTTGGGGGGTGGCCGAGGGAGGGGTGGTGGTGATGTGCAGTTTGGACTTGGATAGTCACTAATTAACTTACACCTAAAACTCTGACATGAAGGTTAGCACTTTTCACATTCTTAAATTAAAAGTCTGTCAGGCCACTGGTCTATACAGGGTGAGTTATCCAGTGTTTTGTACATCCTAAAAAAATCTTTGACAAGTGAATACCAGAAAATGCTTTTCCTACTTTGTGTGAAATAGCTACTTTCTGAGGAAAAGGAATAAAACACTCAATGCACATTGCATTGGATTCTAGAAAGTAAATTGATAATCCTTACGCTATGTAAAGATTTTTATAGTTTCAGAATCAGCATGAAAATTAAGTGGGTGCTTTGATCCTTCACTGCCAGTTTGTCATTCATATTATACTTTATTAATAAACGAGTGGTTCATAACAAATGAGCCTATTGGCTGTTAGCTGCTTATAAGAAGAAACTGGAACCCCTATTTAGTTTGGAACTGAATGTTAATCTCTGTGAAATACTTTATCTTTACTGAAAGATTTGTATGTTCTCATGTCCTGCAATTTTTAAAAAGCAAATTATTCTACAGAGACCATTATAATAGAAACTTAATATTTAAACAGCACAGAATCATTTATATAATTTTGCATTTTATTTTCCTTCATGATGCCTTGGTTTTAAGAAAATCTTTCCTCTCAAGCTTACTGGAAACATTTGAAAATGAGTGTTATTTGCTTGTAGAAGTATGGATAATGACAAGAAAAGAAATCAGTGAGCAAATATACAGGTTGTTTTATTAAAATTTATTTTTATTAGAATGGTAGGTAAAGACTGTTTTCTGTAATTTCTGTCTATGTGTTAGGTAATACTGCCCTCAGAGGGCCAAGGTAAGTAAATTCATTTTTAATGTTGAGAAGCAGCTTTTCTGCTGTTTATCTGATCTTTAAACTTGCTCTGGGGAGGAAAAATGGACTTCTTTGAATCATTGAATAGCGTTTGATTTATGGTTGCATCTCTTTGATTTGTTCTGTTCTTTAAATGTGTTAGCTGTATCTGTGTACCTCACTTTGATGACAGCCTCTAAGCATGTTCAGTTCTCTTCTAAGAAAATTATAACAGACGACTGGTCACATATTGCCAAATTAGATTGGTTTACAAAGAGGATAAGAAAATTGCCTAGAAAAGTTAAGATGATTTTACTGGGTGTGTGGGTGTGTTTTACTTTTTGTCTCTTTGATAGCAAATATTCTGGTATTCAAAATTATTTGAACCATGCTTTTGAATGTATGGCAGCATTCATTGAAATGGAAGCATTATATTCCCTTCAGTTTTATAAACTTAAGCATAATCACATCTTTCAAATACAATAAATCCAGAATAATGTACTTCACTGGATATATAATTGTTATATGTAAATATAAATATACTAAAAGTTGAAATACACTATTATTCCATTTATAAAAGCCTAACATTAATGTGTGGTTTAACATGTCTCTGAATTCAGAGTACTTAAGATTAAATGATAATTAACTTGTGTAATAAAGAAGTAAAGTGGGAAAGGCCTGATGTGAAAATAATGAGTTTCATGCTTTTGCCTTTTGCTTTTTGTATGTAGTAACTTTCTTATGAGATAATTTGAAACAAACATTGAGATGTTTAGTAGTAAATCCAATGGAGTGCTTGCTTTTATTTTTTTCCCCTGGAGTTAACTTGATACTGAACTAAGAAGGACTATTTCTGTGACAGCAATACCAGTTTTTAGTGAAAGACTTCAATTGGTCGAGCATAAATGACATGTAATTCATTATTATCAGTAATAATGGGGGATAAAAATAGGATATAAGCAAAGTGAATAACAAAAATTGAAACTTTATCCACTAAAAAACAGCACGTACTTTGCTCAACTAATGTGGAACAGTGATAGTCTGTATAAATGAAATTAACAAATTACATTTGAAATTTTTTTTGTTTTTTGTTGTTGGTTTTTTTGTCTGTTTTGTTTTGTTCTGGGGGGGGGGGCGGTTGGTAGCCCGTACAGGGAACAAACCCTACATTTGAAATGTTTTAAAATTATATAAGTTTCAGGTGTATAGCATTATAATTCAATATCTATATATACTACAGAGTGATCACCATACAGTTGATTCCCCTCTACCTATTTTGCCCATGCCCCAAGCCTCCTTCCCCTCTGACAGCTGCCAATCTGCTCTCTGTATCTATGAGTTTGTTTTTGTTTGTTCATTTGTTTTTTGATATTCCACATATGAGTGAAACCATATGGTGTTTGTCTTTGTCTGACTTTAGCCTAATACCTTCAAGTCTATCCATGTTGCTAATGGCAGGATTTCATTCTTTATTTATGGCTGAGTAGTATTCCATTATATATATTGTGGTATAAATTGTGTATATATGCACCACATCTTCTTTATCCATTCATCCATTGATGGATACTTAGGTTGTTTCCATATCTCGGCTATTGTAAATAATGTTGCTGAACATAGGGGTACAGATATCTTTGTGAATTAGTGTTTTCATGTTCTTTGGATAAAGCTACCCCAGAAGTGGGGTAGCTGGGTCATATGGTAGTTCTATTCTTAATTTTTGGAGGAAACTCTATACTGTTTTCCATAGTGGCTGCACCAGTTTACAATCCCACCAGCAGCATCCTGGAGTTCCCTTTTCTCCACACCTTCTCCAGCATTAGTTATTTCTTGTAGCAAATCACGTTTTATTTTATTTTATTTTATTAATTTATTTTTACATTTTATTTTAAATACTCGATTTACTTTTGTGCAGTTTAATACGTTGTACATATTAGGCACTCACTAAGTCTTTTTTGACTAGCCTTACTTTTAAGAGGTTTTATTTATTTAACAAATGCTTGTGTAATACTTACTATGAGCCAGATGTTCTGTGTGCTTTACAAGTACTAATTTATTTCTTCTTCACTACTGTTGTCCCCACTTTCCAAAAGAGGAAGCTGAGGCACAGAGAGATTAAACAGCATGCCCAAAGGCACACAACTAGTGAGTGGCAGAGTTGGCATTTGAACTCTGGACTTAACATAATGTGTGCTCTGATTTTTATTCAGATCTAAACTTTGTCCTTTACTTGTTACCAGTGTCTCAGAGCCTCAGCATCACTGTCTGTGTAACGTGAGGACGTCCTAGCACCAGTCTCTCCATGCCTATGTGAAGAGGTCTCTTGTGCATAATTCCTGAGCACAGTGGTTGGCTCAGTACATTCAAGTGCCCTTGCCTGCCTTGCTTTCACCACTTACATACTGTGATACAAGTCTCAGTAAGTCTCAGTAAGTATATCGCCTAGGGAAAACAAAGGAGGGAAGAGAGAAGTTACGAAAGGCCATGGATTCATCCTCAGAATGTGATTTGATGCACTACAATTTTTGGGTCCCATGCTATTGGAAAGCTATTATAGGAGACACTCCATTGGTGAGAGTCCAAGATAAAACCTGATTCTATTTTGTTGAGTTTTGTTCTATAAGGCAGTGATTTTAATATAGGGGTGGGAAGGTTGAATCACCTGAGGGTTTTTTCAAATGTCACAGGCCTCCTCCTGATGAGCAGGCATACAACTTTCTCTGCCAACTCCCTGTCCCTGCCATAGTGAGACACTATTATTGTATATTTTACCCATCAGGTGTTACAACAGAAAAATGGATTGAGCTTTGCCGGGTTGTGTTATAGTGGGATTTCTATTTGAAAGAGCTTTTCTGGCATGAGTGTAGTCCCTGTTCTGCAATGCATAGTGGTAGGTTTATTCATCCATTCAGTTACTAGAAAATGCCAGCCTTCTCTGTGGTAGGTGCTGGTGGTACATGTAAGTAGGTTTGCAAATGGACTCAGCCCTTCCATGTTTGATACTCATTAAGACTGTTTATTGCAATGTAAGATATTACGTTGATTTTAATATTTAGAGAATATGTGGTGAAATGCAAAATATTTACAGTAAGGAAGTTGTAAACATTTCTATTAAAGTCTTTTTAAATTGGTCCATGTCTTTGAAATAGTTTAAAATTCTGTTGACCCTAGCTACTCTGTTAAAATACTGCAGGAATGACTGTATGCTTAATGCAGTGTGTGGAGTTGGAGACTTTTTCCTTATAATGCAGGAAGCAGATTAAAAAGAAAGCTTTGCTTTTGCAATCTACAAGGGCATAAATGTAAGCAAAATAATAATTTAGTTCACATTTAACCCAGCAGGAAGCTGAGTACAGATTGAGTAATTCTCCACCACATATCTACTGCTAAGTAAACTAATCTCACGGTTTATTCTTCATTAAATTGCCAAGATGCTGTTTTTCTGTTGGCTAGTTTGTATGTGTGCTTTGTTCTCTCTCTCTCTCTCTCCATTTTCCTTGCTTTTCTCTCACATTAAAATTTAATACTGTAACTCTATTAAGATATTCTTATGTTTAAAAGAATAATTAGTAAGTATCACATTTTTGGCTTACAGTGTAATGTTTCCTAAAAACAAAGGGAACCAGGATTTGATTAACTAATTTACAGAATACCATGAAACAAGTTCCAGAATGTTTAAAGGTAGATGGTAATTGTGCAATTTTCTGGATAACAAAAGAAAATTATAAAGTAGACTAAGTACTGGCAGACCTGGCATTCTGAGATCTTAGAGAAGCTGGCATTCCAACATCTTGTGGTATTCAGTGTATAGGTACTTTTCTCATGATTGCTTCAAGCTTCAAAGCAAAACATGGATCCCAGGCTTCTTTAGGAAGTAGATATGAAAACTATATTTAATATAAAAATGACAAGTTCATGCATTATGCAGTGGAAGCAAAATTTCTTGACTATAATATATTTTTCAAAATAATCATGAAAGAGCATATGTGGTAGAGCAGAGGAATGTGGGTACATCTGGAAAGCATTTAAGGCATCTTGGAAGCATGATGCAAAATTACCAAAATTGTAAACACCTTCCATCTGGCCAGTTGCAGTGGTAACATTGACTAGTATAAGAGCAGACAAATCTCTCAGTGACCTTATGGGATAGTCATACAACCTGGGTGAAATCATCATAAAGATCTGATTGTTTTGCAATATGACCTCATGAATCAATACTATACAGAAAATCATGAGAGGAAAAGACAGGCCTGGACAGTATCTTGAAATATGAAAGGCAAAAGTGTGTTATATGTTATGCTGGATGGAAATAGTATCATAAACTATGTAACCGTGCTTCTCTGCTTGCACTGTCATGAGGCTTCAAAGAGGAAGGGGTACAGGGCCTCATCTTGAATTAACACAGCAGCAAACCTGGATTAACACAGTTCATTTGTGAAACGTTGAAGGACTATATGCTGATACTGCTTCCAGTCTCTTCCCCCACAGAAATGCATCAAACAGCAAATATTATTGAACACCTTTTTCACAAGGCACATAGGTTGCTATTTGGAAATGCCAAGGCATAGGAGATATTGCCATCCCTCGGTATGACCTCCTGGAGCATTAAAAATGATTAAAGAAGTGGAAGAAGTTTTCGTTTTGAATTTTAATTGCTCAGTCATCTGCTTTTCTCTAGCTCTATTTTCACTGCTGCCTACTGAGGGCAGGTACTATGCCTACTATGCCTGTATCATTCATTGCTGCATTCTCAGTGCTTTTTTTAGTGCCTTTTTTTAGTAAGTATTTTGACACTCACTAAATATTTTTGAATGAGTGAATCTATTAGAAGCCCATTTCCCCCAATTTTAAATAAAAATGTTTAAAGAACCTTATTCTTTGATCTGTGATGCTTATTGAGCAGTACCTTAAAATGACTGAGCTGGGCAAGAGTCATTAATGCTTTTGGCATGTTTTGCAGACATCTAATTTTCAGAGGCTGGCAACACACATCCAGAGCTGGTTAATGGCTGTTTGTTGAAGAGATTGTATAGAAGACACCATAGAATTTAACAATTTTAATTTACCCGAGGGCAAAGAAAGAACATCCTTGAAAAGGAGTTAATGAAAGGGGAATGATAACCTAAAAATTTAGGTTTGCAGGAGCTGGAAAAGAGTCAACATATATTTAGTAAGCACCTACAATGTTCAAAAGCACTTTCATTTATTAAAATTTCAGATTGTCCCTATGCAGTTGAAAAATTGTTATTATGCTAGCTCATTGCAATGTAGATAATATAAAAAAATTCTTTAAGATTATTTTCAAGACATCTATAAAACAGTATGATGATAATTTCAGTGAATAGAATAGAAACTCATTTCTTCTCTTCCCTCAGAGATAGAAATAGGGCTTTTACTTAGAACTAATTGGAATATGATACTTGGATCTGCTATATAAAAATGTAACAGGCAATTTCAAATATTTTATTATGTTTATCATTATACATTTCTTCAGTAACTATTTAGTTATAAGATATTTACAATATAGCACACTATTATGAATTATATATTCGGTATTCATTTATTTATAGTGCTAATATTTATTTACGAAAATCCACTAGTGGAAAAAAGATTCTGCTGTGTTTTCTTTGAGGAAGTTCACATGTGTGAATTTGGTTGGAATCTGTCAACAAGCAGCAGAATATTTACAGTATTGTGAACCATAAAATTAAATAGATTTTATATTGAAATTAACATTAAGGCTCTTTTTGTCTTAGGTAAAAGACATGAAGACTTTTACTTAAGACTAATGGTTTCTTAAAGTCATATAAATTTATCTTTATTGAAAGCTGTCATTTTTTGATTTAAAGCACTTTTTGGAAATTCTTAAAATACTTGTATTTTCATGGTATTGTACCCTGTGTATGTCATTTAATAAAAATAATTCAGAGATATCTAAGACTTGTGCTTTTTTCTTTGGAAGACTAGTTACCTCTGTGATATCCTACCGCTATCTTTAAAAAAAAAAGTAAAAGATATTAAATCAGTGTTGTGTTTTGGTATTGGATAACCTGTTTTATTTCTTCAGCTAGGCTTTGTTTGATATACCTGAAACTAGTTAAAGAGACTTTTTTTTCTGCTGATGGAGTAAACTTATTACTTATTGCTGCCTATTGCTTCATTTATGTAAATACTCCTGAATAAGTGCTGTATTGAGTAGTAGAATGTTTAACGTGAGGTGAATTGTAAATATTACCATAAATGATAATGGCTTCATTTAATAATAACAATAACAATCTAACACTTGTTATATGCCAGGTAATGTTCTAAGCCCTTTTTATGTCCTTCCAAACCCTTCAGGTAGGTACTGTTATGATTCTTATTTTTCAGGTGAGGAAACTAAGGTGTAGAGAGGTTAATTTCCTGCAGCTGATAAATGGAAGAGTCAGAATTCAAACTCAAGATAGTATCCCTCAGAGATGACAAAGACAAATAATATTACATCTTAAAAACTTGGATTGTGGGACTTCCCTGGCAGTCCAGTGTTTAAGATTCTGCACTTCCAATGCAGAGGACACGGGTTCGATCCCTGGTCGAGGAACTAAGATCCCACGTGCCGCGTGGTGCAGCCAAGAAAAAAACGTGGACTGTGATTAAACAAGAAAATACAATATAAAAAACTCAATATTTACAGGAAAGCTAAGTTTCAGCTTTATGACGAGTCAAAACAATAATGCCTCTTTCCTGACATGCATGTGAGAATGCCTTCAGCCTCTTCCTTAGTGAGTGATTAGCTTTTGAAGCCTCTGTTATAGCAAGTATGAGTGGCCATTGGTAATTTTAAAAGCTATATCACCTGTATCTATAACAGAAACCATCATTTCAGTTTGCTTTAAGAAATTACAAGAAGTAAATTATTAAGTAAGGTAAGAAAGCTGGCAAAAGTCCAGAATCTGAAGTCCTCATAACTAAGTAAAACTGTGAACTCCAGTAAACAGCTCCTTCCAACCCCACATTTCATAAATAGGATTCTCTGCGATTTATAGAAGTGATGTGGATTTTCCCCTCTGTATGCATAAGGTATTAACTATGAGTCTCTATACCACTCGTGCCAAGAACTTAATCAGTAGGGTTTTGTTTGTTTGTTTGGTTGGTTTCTGTAAACAAGCCTTTGGTTATAGTGTTGAGACGCTGCGTTAGTTTTCTAGGGCTGCTGTAACAAATTACGGAAAATTGGGTGGCTTAAAACAACAGACATTTATTCTCTCACAGTTCTGGAGGCCAGAAGTTAGAATCAAGGTATCAGCAGGTGTAAGCAGCAGGTGTAAGTTAGAATCCAGGTGTAAGGCTCCCTGTGGAGACTTCAGACGAGAATCCTTGCCTCTTATAGCTTCTGATGTCTTCAGATAGTCCTTTGCTTGTGGTGCATCATTCCAATATCTGTCTCCATGGTCACATTGCCTCTTCCTTTTCTCTACGTGTCAAATCTTCTTCTGCTTCACTTTTATAGATATTTGTAATTGGATTTAGGGCTCACCCAGATAATCCAGGGTAAGCTTCTCTTTTGAGAAGCTCCTCTTCTCAAAATCCTTTTGCCATGTAAGGTGTTATTCCCAGTTTCCAGGGATTAGGGTGTGTACATACATTTTGGGTTCACCATTCAGTCTACTACAGAAGCCAAAATATCAGAAACTTTGTTAGAAATTATGTGTTGTGATGTTCATAATAGCATACTTCAAAATATATAAAGCCTCCAGCCAAGGAGTATGAAAGAATTGGAAGCACGCATTAAGGTAG
This sequence comes from Monodon monoceros, assembly GCF_005190385.1. Taxonomy (NCBI): domain Eukaryota; kingdom Metazoa; phylum Chordata; class Mammalia; order Artiodactyla; family Monodontidae; genus Monodon; species Monodon monoceros. The sequence continues at coordinate 27,172,269 of NW_021703774.1, forward strand.
ATAGAAAGTTGTGATGGAAATCTTGTCCAGGTGTAACTGTGGTGCTTGCTGACAGTGCATACAAATTTCGAATGTATATTGATGGGTATCCATAGAACAGTCTCTTCAGAGGACTTGGTACCCCATAAATGCTGCTGCTTTATTTAACAAGACTTTCTCCCCATTATAACCAGGCTGTCTCTTAAATTAGTTGAAATCTATGGGCTATAAATATAAAAATATGATGCAGCTTGGTTTTAATGCAGCAGGTATAAACTTAGGTGTAAATGCTATGCTTAAAAACTAAAATGTGGTTGACTTTTAGCAGTCTATCTAAAAGGATTTGTGGCAGAGAGGGTAACTTTATTCTAGGCACTTAGCGCCTGTAAAAGCCAGGGCTTTTTGGCCATATTTTTAGAGCAGCCTGAGAAGATGTGCCTTATTTGAACTCTCACTGCCTCAGCTGAGTGAATTAAGAAAGTGTTCCATGACCAGCTGGACAAGATCCGGTTTTCTTGGGAACCCCAAGGCTGCAGGAACAATTCTACTTTGCCATCAGTTAACACAGTGTCTTGCCAAGGTGTTGTGAAAAGCTATAACTTTTTTTATTCTTTTAAGCTAGGAATATTATCCTTCTTCTGTACTGGGTCTGGAAGGTGGCAATAAGCTCACTTTTTTCTTTTATTAATACCTTATGAGTTTGTGTCCTCATAAGGCCCATTTCTTTGAGCCTCGGTTCCACTTTTGGAACTAGAAAATGAATAATTAGGCCAACACATCATGCTATTATATGAGCTTTAGTTAAGAATGTTTATAGGAACCTATAAAAAAGGATCCACTTGCAGGAATACTCAGAACCCTTCTGCAAATTTTAGGGGGCACCTGAAATCTTGTGTAATACTCATAAGCTTTATGAGTTAGAGACCATTTTTTGGGGGGAGTCTGCAACTGTGTTCCTAGCACCTAGAATAAATGAGTAAATACATGAATGCACTCCAAGCACTTTCTCAGAAAGTCCATTCATACTATAGATGAAAAATGACAAGAAAATAAAAATTACCTTCAGGAGTCTTCATTGAAAGTTTGAGATCCACTATTAGCTTAGCGTGACAGTACAGTTGTTGATTAACTGAATCAATTCAAAATTAGTAATAAAATGTTGTGAGAAATACTTATTTTTATCTAATAAAGAAGGGAAATTTTGATTTTCCAGCTTTTCTTCTGGGTAAATGACTATCTCACAGTCTGGGTATAATGCATTACCTGTCAGGGATGCATAATAAATTTAGTTTTAAGAACTTTTTGGTAACCAGAAATCCTGCTATAAACCACATAAAATACTTTAAATTTCTTAAGATTTGTTTAATAAAAAGATAAGATTTTGTGGTGATGTTTTGTGTCTTTCATCTGCACATGTAAATACTTAGTGGCTGACAGGAAATTATTCATAGAAATGAAAACTTTTATTTCTTTCAATTATACACATTTTTTTGTTTGTTTGTTTTGCCGTACGCGGACCTCTCTCTGTTGTGGCCTCTCCCGTTGCGGAGCACAGGCTCCGGACGCGCAGACTCAGCGGCCATGGCTCACGGGCCCAGTCGCTCCGCAGCATGTGGGATCCTCCCGGACTGGGGCACGAACCCGTGTCCCCTGCATCGGCAGGCGAACTCTCAACCACTGCGTCACCAGGGGAGCCCTACACTTTTAAAATAAGTGTATTTAGTACTCTTAAAAAATAAGAAATGATGTATGAGAAGAAATGGTGTTATCCGATTTTTTCTTCTTTAAAAATTTCAAAATGAATTTGTTTCATTTTATCTTTGGTATAATTATTAAACCATTATTATTTAGCTTATCAGACTTATAGCACTTTGTACCTGTATAAATTCGTTATTGTTTTAAAATAGCATTTGAACTCTAAATATTATATTACTAATTAGAGAACATTTTATATTTTAAATTTTATATAGGAATACTTAAATATGAATGGAAAAATAAAACAATAAGTACAATCAAGAAAGGAACTGTTTATTTTTTAATGGGGACTGTGGGCTTAGCATTCTGGTTTCATAAATTTGGCCTGTGTTTATTCATATTAGGGCCATATTTTTAAGTAAATTAAACTGAGGAGGGGTGTCAGGTTTTCCTTTTCTTTCCCTTAAGTTCTTCTTGTGTGCTTATATGCTTGTGGGGAAGATATTCATATACATATTTATTCATTTAGTACATTATTATTGAGCATTGATAAAGTGGCAGGCACTAGGTTGGGCACTTGGAGTGTATCACTTTAAGGAAAAAGAACTGACAATGTTTACTTCCGATGGTTAAAACTGAGTTTTAAAGCAAAGAGTAGAATTTTGGAGAACATATCTGCCATCATGAGCCTCACAGCTTCCTACTGCTTGCTTTGATTTGTAGTGATAATGAATATGATCGTATGATGAATTGTGTCAATATTTGGAAGACCAGTATAACTTGGTGGACTAGTGTTTTCTAAACGAACAGTGATGTTACAAAATCATGCAGAGTGTAAAAGATTCATTCAGTGTGAAATACAGACCAGTGGACTTCACATAGCAGAGTACAGAAAGTTCATTGATAATGGTTTCAAATTCCACATTGCAGTTAACCTTTTAGAAAATGACTGTTTGTCAAATGCTGGTGTAGTATCAAAGAAAGACATCCATAACTATCTGAATACTCTGTCCTTTTCCAGCTACACATCTGTTTGAGCCAGACTTTTTTTTTCTGTATTTCAATCAAAACAACATACCATAACAGGTTAAAGCAGGTATGAGACTGGCTGTCTTCTGTTAAGCCAAAGATTAAAGAGACTTACAAAGATGTAAAGCAGTTCTGCTCTTCACACTAACTTTTTTGTTTTAGAAAGTAAAACTATTTTCATAAAAATATTAATGTAACATATAATGAGTCTATTGTTACTATTAAAGGAAGTAATAAGAATTTAAATTTTCTTTTCAGTTTCTAATACAGTAAACATTATAGATGTAGTCTACATACACAAACTTTGTTGGGTGTATTTAAATATTAAAAGTATTTAAGGGTGTAAAGAGGTCTGAGATAAGAATTTGGAGAATTGCTGATTCAGAGGAATGACTCCACATCTGAAATACATGTTCGGGGTGAGATTATGGAGGAGCTCACATTTTATACTAAGAAACTGACACTTTACAGTAAACAGGAGTCAGAATATTTTTGAGCACAAAATGGTATAATGAAAGCAGTACATAACAGACATTAGAATTACCTGGAGGTGATAGATGTATAAGATGGAAGGAGGGGGATGAGTAGAATGGGAGAGCAGTCACAGTGCATTAGCAGAAGGGCAGGTGTAAGGTGTTAGGGAAGTTTGGATTGGCTAAACGAGAGAGAGAGAGAGAGAGAGAGAGAGAGAGAGAGAGAGAGAGAGAG
>NW_021703774.1:27175689-27213077 GCF_005190385.1 Monodon monoceros
GAGAGAGAGAGAGAGAGAGAGAGAGAGAGAGAGAGAGAGAGAGAGAGAGAGAGAGAGAGAGAGAGAGAGAGAACTGATAGGATAAGGAGAGGGAACAGTCAAGTGTGAGGTTTGAGCTTCGATAACTGGTGTCAAGAGAAACGGAGAAACGGATTTGTAGGGAAAGCTGAACTGCTTTCAGATTTTTGTAGTGCTGTGATTAAGCACTTGAGATTGAAAAGCCAGGTAGAAATATCCAGTAGAGAACTGAAAATTGAGACCAGGGAGCCTTCCAGCTCTTAGAGTATCATGGAACACCTCTGTTGCTTAAAATTTAAAAGAAGTATGAAGTAAGCAAATGGTGATCCGGTTGTTAAAAATTTATATTTTGGTGACTAGGTGATAGCTTATATCAAAATCTGATAAAATATACATTTATTGACTATTATGTGCTTGGCACTACCATGTGTTCTTAGTTATTACATTTGTGTGTATGAGTGTGTGTATGGTTTTTAAGCTCTATTAACCCATGTTCTTTTATTTCTGTGACTTGTTTACAGCATTTGTACAGTTTTTTTCTCATGCATAACAATAAAATGTTGTTTAAACAAGTTACGATCAAGATTTAACAATGAAAACAGAATTTTTCCCTTTCTTTTAAAAAAATGACACAATTAGTTGTGGTACATGGAAGAGAAACATCTATTTCATGTCCCTCTTATGATAAGTGTTTTTTCATTGAAATTCCTTGATACTGTGTGTATGATTTATTTTCCAAGGCTTTTTAAAACGGCTGAAAATATGCTCTAACAACCATCTGATATGAAAAACTGAACAAAATGTGTACTCAGTTGAATGATTCTCTGAAGAAATAATGGTGCAAATGAATTATCAAAGTGTGAAATCATTAAAAACAAAACATGTTTGGGTTTTTATTGAATGTTAATTGCAGGCTTATGTATTTTCTTTTGTAAACTAAGTTAAAAGAAAATTGCCTATCTGAATTTTTGGAGGCCAGTGTTGTAGGACTTATATTGAACCATAATTTATTTTTCACATAAAAGCTGCTGTTCCTTTTTTCCCCCAGCATTAACATGCATGCTTTCCTCATGTAGGAGAATATATAAAAAACTGGAGGCCAAGATATTTCCTTTTGAAGACAGATGGCTCATTCATAGGATATAAAGAGAAACCCCAAGATGTGGATTTACCTTATCCCCTCAACAACTTTTCAGTAGCAAGTAAGTTAATTATAACTGTTGATTCACCTTGTATTTATTTATTTGTATGGCCTTATGTGTCACATATCATGGGATATATGAAAAGCCTATGAAAAAGTTTAGGTTTGTATTTAATAGAGAAATTTTCCACTTGGATAGAATTTCAGTTCCTTAGCATAGGGATTATCGATAATATGTGGTCTTCTATAATGCAAAATAGTTTAATATTTTTTATAGTTAGAACTTTGTGATAAAAACAATTCCTCAAATACATACCTCAAGTTTTTCTCTATAAAGTGTAAACAAAGACCTTTGAACTTGGTTGCTGGACTGAACTTCCTTGTAAGATGTTGTAGTACTTAGTGCATCTCTAATCAAAGTTTTCTATCATAATTTTAGCTCTTTTGGTTGATTGTATGATAAGAAACAAGTGATTTACGTTAGACATTATTTTCTGGGGAGATTTTATGTTTGTAGTAAATTTTTCTTCCTTACAAATATCTAACAAAAATGTTTGTAATTTAAACTTATTTAGAAATTGTATATTTGCTTGAACATAGCACAAAATAAACTGAAAGATGATGATTATAATTGTTATGACCAGGCTTTCAGATTGTTCAAATTACTGATTAATCAATGAAAGGAGTTTTCTGTGTTAATTTAGGAGTAAAGCATTTTAAAAGTTATGTCAACTTAAAACAAACTTGCGTAAGAGATAAAGTTTGTACCATTGGGATAAAATCTTTAACTAGACACCATTCTTAATTTTAATTTTGGCTGTATGTTGTTATCTATTAGCCACATTTAGAAAAGATATGAGAGAAAATTAAAGCAAAAAATAAATTAAAAATATAATAAATAGCAACATCAGAAAATGCAAGGTAATAAAAATCCTTGAAGATTATAAAAGTCATTTTATCATTATATAGAGCCCCAGTTGTTTTTATGGCTACTTTCTTTCAATTTTTTTAAACAAAAAGGTAAAACAGTAAACCAAAGAGTTTGTGAAATCTTACTTAAAAAAAAAAAATTCTCTGTTTATATAAGTGGATTGTTCCGTAGGGAATTTCATTTTTTAAAAAGTGAGAATACTGTTGTATTTGTGTATTAATTAAGAAAATAATTTTTTCTCTCCACCAAATTTATGGCTTTCTTTCAGAAGAAAATTATTTTAAAAATCCTATTGTCAATTGAAATAATATCTTGTACTTTGTATTGACTTTAAGAATGCATTTTCTTTCTAAAGATCTTTTGTGCAAGCATTTGCTTTAAAGTGATAGAAATTGGCTTTTAAAACATAAGCAACATACATTATCATATCTGACCTAAAGCCAGTATGGTTTCTTAGTTTCTTCTGTTTTCCTAGCAAATGCTATTATTGGTTTGTCTGAAATAATTTATAAAGTATAGAACTCCTGTATCTGCTGATCAAAATGCAGCATTCTTTGACCTTATGAAATTTCACACCTCAACAAGTTTTAAAGACATACTGTATGTCACAGTCTGCCAACATCTGCTCTGACACTTCCACTGGCAGAGGCTGAAATAAATGCTGCACTCTTGAGGAGAAAACCTATTTAGTGACTGACAGTCAACTTATCCATGAAATCAATATTAGTCGACATCTGTAATCTTTATTTGTATAATCAAGTAGTTGTGGATAGTTGACTCAAACTAATAAGTGAAGTTATAGGCCGGCTCCTTAATTTTTGGAAGGGTGTTAATGTGGATCTTACACTAAATAAACTATTTTAAATTGATTATTTTTAACGCCTGACGTATTGCAATTGTAAGTTTTATAAATAATAATTATCTGAGGAAATAATGTGTAGTGAAATGGGCCCTGGTTGAAGAAATAGTTCAAATTTAAGCTCCACCAAAAGCCATGGGTATGACCTTGGGCAGGTCATTCTCTGAGACGCTGTGGTCTTTAGTCCCTACATCAGCATAGTGAGAACATCTGGATTCAATGAATTTGTAAGGCCCTTTTGTCTCTAACATTCTGTGATTCTGAGGGGAGTTTGAGCAGACCCTTGAAGAGTGAGTAGGAATTAAGCAAATTAAAATAGAGGTGAAGGATATTCCAGGCAGAGGGTAACAAAGAATGTTTTCATGAGATATTAAGAGAAGGAACAGTTGGAGCCAGAGAGGGTTACTCCACAAATAGTTTCCCTTTTGTCCTAGCCCACTTTAGTATATGAAAAAAGATACTCTTATATGAAAAAAAGAAACTAGAAATACAAGGTATTTCGAAGCTACTTTGGGAAATGTTACATATACACATGTATTCCATTCATAGCTACAATGAGTCCCCTATTTTTCCTGATAATTAAAAATGGTACTTCAAAAATTAAATCTTTGTGGGTGTTAATGAAATTTTACCAAAATAGGTTTTTTATCCATATGAAAAAAATAAAGTATGAGAACTAGAAGGGACTTGGAATTGATCTTTCCAATCTTCATGAAGTTTCAAATTCCTTTTCTTCTGATTTAAAATTTCCAAACAGATAAGTCTTTATACTAGCTGTTTCTACTTTCCAGTCCACTGCAGCCTAACTTGCTTTCTTATTCACTTGATTGAAACCACTTTTTAGTAAGTTCTCCAGTGACCCCTTAATTGCTAAGACTAGTAGACATTTTTCAGTTCTTTTTTTCCTGAATTTATATCTGGGATATATTTTATACTTTTGATTACTACTTCCTTTTTGGGATGATCTCTCCCCTTGTGTTCTAGGATGCTTTTCTTTCCTGGTTTTCTTCCTTTGCCTATTGCATGCATTTTGATATCTAACTGGATTCTGGCCAAGGGCTGTTCTCACTATGTACCTTCTCTCTGGATGGTCACATTCACATTAAGGTTTCAGTTACTCCTAGTATGCAGCTTGCTCCCACACTTATGTATCTTCAGGGCAGGCCTCTTTTCTGAGCATTAGGGTACTATATTCAACTGACTGCAAGACATCTCTACCTAGATAATCTTTTGTAGTCAGCATATCCTAAGCTGAACTGAAGATAATTTTGTCAACTTTCCCCCTGTAAGTCTCACTACCTCAGTTCTGTCTTGAGCAGAAACCTGCCTTCCATGCCTTTTTTTTTCTTCAAATCTTCTTCACCCCACTCCCAATTCATTTCTAGTCCTGCTGGTTTTGCTTATTTCTTTAACTTACGTCCTTCTCTGTAATCACCCTAGAATAAGCCCTCATCATCTCTGCTATAGATTCTTAACTATAGATCTCTGCCTGTAGTTTCTACCACTCATATTCTTCCTTCACATGACTGTCAAAGTGATCTTTCTAAAATTAAGTCCTAACTATGCTGCTTCCCTGTGAAAGCCCTGCCCTGGATCTTCATTGCCTACTGGATAAAGTCCAGACTCCTTCTATATCACATGAAGATCTCCTCAGTCTGGCCTCTGCTTTCAACTCTTGCCTCATCTCTCTTTTGCTGTCCAATTATACTTTGGCAGCACTGAACTGCTTATAATTCCCTATATAAACTATGCTGCTTTCCTACTCTGAGCCTTTGTTTTTTCTGTTCCCTCTGATTGGAATGTCCTGTCCTTTACTTGCCGGAATAATTTTTTTTTCGTCCTTTAAGACAATTCAGATTTAAATCCCTATCCTCATTCCTTGCTAAATTATTCCTCTCTGCTCTTTACAATGCCGTTATCTTTTGTTGTTATCACGTTGTTTCTTGGTTGTCTTGTTCATGTGTATGTCTCGTCCACTAATCTGTGAGTTATTTTAGGGGAAAAAGCCTAGTGTTATATCTCCTAGTGCTTACATACTAGGGTTTAATAACTGTTTTTGAATGAATGCCTGAAAACATCTAGTCCAGATTTCTTCTTTTTTAGATGAGAAAAAAGAAGCCTTTGAAAATTCAGTGATCTTTTTAAGGTTGCCCTACTAGGTAGTGGTAGTTAAGTATCAAGATTAAAACTCAAATCTCTCTACCATCATTTAGGTGTTATCTCCCGCTCTGCGCTAGCCCCCCAGCCCGCCTCCCCCCACAATTCCCCACCTCTATTCTGTGACATTTTCCCTATGTAGAGCTTTGAGATCTGATTTTGGGTCAGATTCCAACTCTTAAATTCTAAATATCCTTTGGCATGTGGATTGTAAACTCTCCAATACCTATAAAATGCGGATAACAGTATTTGACCTTTATCCTTTTTTGGGTGGAGCAAATGTGAACTATATGTGTAATTGCCTTCTAAATATACTATAGAAATGGAAGTAAAATAATATTTTTTTCAAGGAAATTATATCTCTAATCAGAATTATGGTTAGGTAAGTTACTAATTATATATTGAGATTTATCTTGGCATAGGAAACATTACACTTTGACTGAAAAATAATATAGGATACATACAAGCATTGTTGCAAAGCTATTTTCAAAGGTACATTGAGCACAATAGCTTGTCTACCCAGTTAGTAGACATGGTCTGACATTTTGACAGTTATTAGCCCAACTCAGAAGTGGGAACAAATGCCCAATGGAGAACTTGAACATTTGCCCAGGTCTTGAGGCTCATCCTACTTTTGATCTAATCCTTCCTCCTCACAGTGGTGGGAAGGGAGAAGTGCCAACCTGTGTCCCCAGGAGCACCTACTAGAATTCTCCCTTATTCCATGTTGCAGAAACTGGCCCACTCTGACAATATCCCTTTCCTCTCTGAAACCTTTCTTCTATCTTCTTCTATCTCTTTTAAAAAAGAAATTGGTCAGTCTGAACTTCGTAGGCCAGTTTTAAAAGTGAAATGACATGTTTACTCACTAATCTGTTTTTCTTCTTCTCTTTGAAAGAAAGTAAGGGAATTATGGGACTTTAACCTATCAAAAACCATTTTTACCTCTGAATAAATATTAGACTCAGAGGTTTTAAATGTGTAGAAAAATCAATTGATTCCTACTAATGCTTTCATTGTGGTTGTTCACGGAGATAGAGAAATAGCGTATGACTTGATTCTTAGTCTTACACAACACGTAATAGAAAAGTCTGCAATCTAGAAAAGCAATCCTGTAAATCTAAAATAACCCTATGCTATATAAATGTATACAAGGATTATGAGAGATCAGAATAGCTTACTTTTAAAGGGCTTATTGATTATTAGAACCATACTAGATTCTAAAAGGAGTATAAAATACAATTTTTGTTTGTAGGAATTTATCAGTGACTCTGGAACACATTTGAATAGAGCATATAGCAATGGGAGGAAAAGTGAGATGAATTTTCTAGAAAATAAATGCTGTAGAAGTTGAGAGAGTAGGTAAAGGTAAGGTAAGATGACTAGATAAGAATTTATGCATGAGATAAGGTTAACATGAGCCCAGAAGGACAGGTGATATTTAGGTTTTTGGAAGAAGGAAGACTTTCTCAGTGAGGTTAACAGCATAAGAAAATATGAAGTCTGGAATTAAGGAGTAGCCTGTTTGTGAATAGTATAGGCAATATGCTAGATGGATAGAGAGTTTTTGTTGGAGGAAAAAAGCGTTACGATTAGATAAATTGTAATCAGGTTGTGAAAGATCTTGAATACCAGTTTGATATTTTTAATGGAAACCTGTTGAAAACCATTGGTGGCTTTTGAGCAAACCATTGGTGGCTTTTGAACATTAGGTGTCCAATCACTGTTTGACTAAAAAAGAACCTATATGGTTATAGTGTACAGTAGAAGGCATTCATCCATAGATGAATAGTTTTCTTTCTCTTTCTACCATGAGTCAATCAGTCAGCTAGGGATTGTCTTATTTTCCCTATTTTCCAGTCTCACTGCTATCATCCTAGTTCAGTGCTTCATCATTTCCCCCCCTGGATTATTTTGATAGTCTCTTAATAGATCTCTTGCCTTCAAGTATTCTCCTCTCTGGAGTATTTGGAAGCAATGCATAGGATAGATTCATCTTCAGAAAAAAATCTTCCCTTGCAAATATCATCTTGCTCAGAAGAATCTTAAATTTTCTCCATTTTCACAAGAGGAAGATGAATTTTTTCATATTTATATTTATACTGTATATATTCAAGTATTCCTTTTCTATTACTCCTCAATGTTCCATACATTTTTGGGACCTAAATTGCTAGATTTTATTAGGTTCAATTGCGTGTGGAATTCTAACCCTGCTTTTGTTTTGAGTGATTTTTAGACTATTTTATGTACTTGATCATTTGAAGATTTGGTGCTTTTTTCCCTCTAATTGGGTTCAGATTTTTAGGAAAACAGACAGTTATATCTGGTACTAGGTGCATCTATCTCACTGTAAGGAATGTCTTACTTAAAAATTAAGTGAATTACTATAAATTTAATCAAAATTTCTTCCTATCCTTCATTTTTATGGGTGGTACTATGTTCATATATTTGCAAAATTTAACCCATAAACTAAGTTTAGAATTGGGAATGGAGAGAACCTTTTTTAAAAATCACTTTAAAAGGATATAGTTTTTAGAAAATTTTAAACAGTATAATGCCATATTTAGTCACATATTTCCTTCCTCTCATTCAAGTCACACTTCAATCTGATAAGAAAAAAATTTTCAGTAGAATTTCTACTCCTTCCTCCTTTTTTCTACATTGTACAACGAATGTGCACAAAAGAAAATGTGTAATCCCATTTTAATGGATTTAGAGTTTCAAATCCAGCTCCTCCTCCATGTGAGAACAACCCTCTGTATCTCTGAAAGATTTAATCAGTTACATGTCCTTTATAAACATAAATTTATGTGTGTATCATTTGAGTTTCCTATTAGATAATCTCACGATTTTAATCAGGTGACCTGCTCAGATTTTGGTTAGAGCCTGTATTTCCCCTAATACAGGAAAAGATGATCTCTCACCCCTCTTTTCTGATTTACTCTAGAGCTAATCTATTTAGTTGTAGTCTTTACCTTCTCAGCCCCATTCATCAGCATATAACTTACTATGGGATCTTATGTAGAATCAAGGGAAATGATAAACTTCCAGAGCACAATCACTGTGTATTCTCATTTTAAAATTTTCCTATAACATTTATTATAAGATCTGGTATATTGGAAGGTCACTTGACTTGGAGTCAGTAGACCTAAGTTTGAGTTTTGGTTCTGCTACTTTACTAGCTATGTGACCTTGGGCAAATGGCATAACTTTTCTGATCTTTGTTTTTCTCATCTTTAAACGTGAGGTTATCTACTTCTCAGGATTATGGTGAGGGTTAAATGAGATGATATAAGTGAAAACACTTTGTAAATTATAAATGCTATACAAATAAAAGTAATAACATAAGATAGAATAGGCTCAGTAATATTTTCTTAATTGAGTTAAATGGCAGCCATTTTCCCCTCTCGAGCTAAGTTACATTGGAGTAGGGTGGAAACTACTCTATTGGGTTTTCTTTAAAGACCATTACAAGTTTTAAGTAGAACCTGTCTACAACGAGGTTGAAGTTGAGACCAGCAGCTCTTGTTCGGTTTGGGGAAAATTTTCAGTTTTATTTAATGCCGAAGACTATTGTCTGTAGAGGCTAGTCTTTCTTATAACTAAACAACATGAGCTAGACCCCTAAACCATGCCCATAACCTTTCTGGAAAACGAAGAAGACATCACTGCAGCTGAAAGGGCAGCACCTTTTGGATTGACCTCAGAGGAACTGGGTGCAGACCAAATTCTTTAATTAGAAGTTTTAGTCAGAAGTTTTTTGTTTTTTAATAAAAGTAATAAATCCTCAAATATCTTTCTGACTGTTCTAAGAGGATCCTTTGGTTACCATCCACTGTGGAAAATTTTTAAATTAATTTGGTTCTCCCATTAGATAATTGCATTTTTGTAAGATGGAGTTTGCAATGGGGATTGTTTTTAGGGGAAGCCAGGCAAGGAGTGATCAATGTTAATAGCTTACGTTAATGTGAGGACATAAAAGAGATCCCAGCAGAACCAACCTTACTTCCTCCCTTCCTTCATCCCTTTCTTTTTCCCTTCCTCCCTTTCTCATCTTCTTCCTTCTCTCTCTGCCTCCCTCCCTCCCTCCCTCATTCAACTTCCCCTAAGGTCAGCAATCAACTCTCACTTATCCAAAGATACTTATGTAAAGAACACCATACATGTAATAATTTTCGCTGAATTCTTCTTAAATACTTTTAAATTAAATTGTTTTTAAATATTTTTACCTTTCTTCCTTTTCTCATCATCCTAAGTAACAACCTCACACGCTTTGTTCTGTTTTGAAATTTCTTACCTTATGTACATATGATTTAAAGTGACACAATTTGGAAACATAGGAGTTATCACAATTAATAATTAAACATATTTTTAGGAAATCTAAGTTCAAATGAATATTTAGAAAGTTTTTATTGAGGGTTTATTGTGTTCTCAACATTGTACCAGGTACTGAGGGAAAAAAGAAGGAAATAAGGAAGGAAACCAACCTTTCTTTGAGCGTTACTATGTGCCAGGCCCTTTCACATATGTTATCTCATTTAATCTTCACAACAACATTCTGAGGTAAGTATTATGTTCTCCATTTTAAAGAGACTGAGGGAGATTATGTGACTTGCTTTAGGTCACTTATCTGGCAAATGGCAGAGCTAGAATTTCAACCTGTGTGTAACAGAATGCTAACCTTAAAGCCTGCATTCATTTCATTAATCCACAGAAATATGATATAGCTCTTGGATTTGAAGAATTTATAATCTAGTACCAAAAATATGCCACAAACCCTTGGAGTTAGTATTTTGTGATTGGTATTTTGATGGTTCAGTTCTGAAGTAAGTTTATAATTAATATATTCAGTAAGAGTTTAGGAAAGGGAGGTGTCATTAAGGACTAGATCATCAAGAAAAGCCTCATTGAAAACTGAGATTGTTTGGAGAAATAGTAAGATTTCAAAAGATGGCATATATTCCAGGTAACAGGAATAGCAATAATTTGAAAAAATTATTTCTAAGAAACTTCGGCTGAATCTCTTATTGTTAATTTAAATGGGTATGAAATCCTCAGATATGAATGAAATCTCTAGATGGTATGTTATTTCTTTATCCCTCTATAGAGTGAAAAATATCAAAGGAGAAAGAAGGATAAATGATAGGAATAAATATGGCACTTGAAATATTTAGCAGAATGCCATAATCATACCAGATACTTTGTTTTCTTAGTGCCAGAGTTAGGCATTCGGTCCCCTATTTGCTTACTTGGCGTTTTACATGCAGTTTCTGTAGTAACATTGCTATTCATCTTCCCTTCTAGTAGAATATAAAATAATCTTACTGATGCAAATAAATATTCTATTTTAAAATATCATCTTAAAGTCAATACTCCTTTTTTAGCTAAAAATATTTTGAACTGTAGCTTTTAGCTTGGAAAGGGGCGCATCATCTATCTGTTTATTTTTTCAAAATCCAACCTATTTTGTGTAAGAGAGCTGAGGTGGTGTGAATGCAGAGTGATTACTGGGTGTGGGTGGGAGGATAACCACCTGCAGCCTGTGTGTAATAAGCAGCTGTGGTGGATTTTCATATAATTTTTTAATATTAAATTAATTATTAATAGGTCAATATACTTCAGTTTTTCAAATAAAATTTTACTGAGTGTATAACACTCAGCTAGCCTTTGGTGCTAAGGATCCTTGTACTGTTGTTTTATCTTATTACTGATCCTAGAATTTTCCTCTATGATACCCTTCCATATCTGAAGAGTAAAAATAATTCTTTTTACACACATTTCCGAGTATACTCATTTATCACCTGATTACTTCTATAGATTATTTTTGGTTAAGTTAAATGTAAATAAAACCTAGCTGCCTTATTTGTTTAATATTTGTTTTTTAACTTAATTTTTTTTTCTAAAAAGTAGAGCTTTATGTGTAATTACTTTTTTAAAAATGTAAATTAGGGAATTCCCTGGTGATCCAGTGGTTAGGACTCTGCCCTGTTACTGCTCTGGTCGAGGAACTAAGATCCTGCAGGCTGCATGTTGCAGCCAAAAAAAATCCCAAAATTGTAAATTAAAAAATGATTATATGCCCATTATATTTGCTGCTTTAATCCCATCTTACTTACAATTAATACATATGACATTAACAGAGACTTAAGGAAGTAAAGGAAGAGAACTAACATTTTTTAAGTGCCTACTATGTATGAGGTGCCTTATTTACAGGAACATGACAAGAAAAACATGAAATGAATATTACCTTAAAAAAACCAAACTAAATAGTGAAACTGAGACCTAGAGAGATTAAGAAACTTTCCTAGAGTCTCAAAGTGAGTACATGGAACAATTAACTATGATTTGAATTCTGGACTAACACCCGGCTTGAATGCATTTAATCATAAATGGGGTTCAGAGATGATGACACTCTTCAAGTAATGTATATTCAGTACCACAAAAACTTCGTTATATGTCAAGTATTATTAACAGTAGGTTAATAGCAGACTGTCATTGTTCTCAAGAGGTATATTTTATTTAACTGTGAAATTTATTTATACTACAGCAGAGGGACAAGCATGGAGGTGGTAGCCAGGCGGCTGATTATTTGATAGAAATTTATTATGTAATATTGGGCCAGTCACTAGTCTTTTCTTCTAGAAGTCAATGATTTGCCTATCAGCAGCAGATAATAATTCCTTGGAACATTCAGTGTATTGAGAAGTAATAATAATAATAACCACTTGTTGAGCACCTGTGTGCTATGCACTTTATATATATATTACTAGTCCTGCTGACATTTTTTCAGGATACATAATATCTCTATTTTATAGCTAGGGAAACTGGGCTCATAGAATTTGCCAGTGGTCATGCATCTAATAAACTTTGGAACTGAAAGCTAAACCCACAGCTTTCAGGTGTCAAGGCCAGTGCTTTTTTCACACTACTGCTTAACTAAAACATCTCTGGCTGCTGTAGGGTCTTCAGGTAAGAGGTTTTCTAGCATAGGCAGTTCAGAAGGTGTGGGCTTTCCATGCCCCTAGACTAGATTATATGTTAGCATTATAGATCAAATCTTGTCATTCTCAACTAGTATATGAAAATATATTTCAGAGCTTTTGGATATTTCCATTTAAGGAAACTGAAGCTTAATGCAGAGAATTTAGTAGGTGAAGATTTCAGCCTTCTTCTTCCAATTATATCAAAGAAGTCATAGGAGAAACACTAATTTTTAGAGACAGAATCATCGGATATTAGTACGAATTATATTATCATTGCATTTTTAACAAACTAGATTTGAGGGACACATTTTTTATCCCACTGCAGTTATATACTAAATCGCTGCCTTTCTGTTTTTCCCCCTATATCTTTATGCTATTTTAAAGCATTTGTTATATTTTGAATAAAGTTAAATGAGGCTCAAGGCCACAGTCAGGGGAAGGACCTTTAAGCCTTGGAATTTAGGAAGGATAGAGAGGCATTCTTTGGGGTTGGAAATAATACATAATCAAGCAGATGCTAATGAAAAAATGAAATGCAGAGCATGAAAAAAGAGGCAAGGGTGCCTGTTTGAAAGTTTTATGGAGGAGAGTACATTGCCCCTTTATTACAATAATGTTTCTGCACTATAATAAGGTCTTTCATTGCAAGTTCAGCTTTTTTCATTCATTTGTTTTGTGCTCTGCTTCCTGTTACTAATTGTCAGCACAATGGTCTTCCAACTATGAAGTCTCAGTGTCCTTTTGGACCAATTTGTCATTGTCTTTCTCCCTCACCCCCAACCCGTGCACTATTACTATGGTTGCATTTTTAGACATTTTTAATGTTTTAAAATGGCAGTGCTTTTGAAACATGCCAGAATAGTTCATGCTAATTGAATCATCCAACCAGCAACAGTTATTGCTTCCAAAAGCACACTGATAAAGTTTCTGTCTCTATAGGATATTCTTATAAAGTAATTAAAATATATAATTCTTTATAACATTATTCCATTTGCATTGTTTCCTTTGAGCTTTACAATCGTCCTATGGAAATAGGACATTTTGTTAAAATATTTTTGTTAAACGGTATTATTTACAGATCTACTCTTACCTCCTAAATTCTTTGGGATTTCTGTGCCTTTAGGAACTTAAATTTCTACTGTTTTTCTGCTAATGGCTCTCTATTCTTATAGCTAGATTATTTTACATGACTAAGGAATCAACAATGTTGGCTTAGATTGACAAACCTGAAGAAGTTCCGATTCTGATAACTCTAGTTACATGTTAATTCATGTTAGGTTTTTAACATTTTGGTCAATAAATATTTCAAATGTGCTCTCAGCTTTGTATCAATAATCTAATATTGACAGAAAGACATTTTTCCAATGTAACTTTGGCCAGTTTTCTTTGGGGGAAAACTGTTTCAGTACTCTGCATGTCACCTGTTTCTATCACTTTAATATTGCAGAACACTTGAAAGTGAAATATATAAATACAGCTTGTTATAAATAAATAAAACTTTCCTTCTCTCTTATAAGCAGCTAACATTCCTAAAACAATATGTGACATACTAAGAAGATCCAAGAATTTAGAGCTAGAAAGCCTGGATCAGAGACTCAGCTTTGCAACCTTAATGACTTAATGATTTTGAACAAGTGACTTAAAAATCAGACAGCTTTCATTTTCTTTTTTCTATTTGTGAAATGGAAATGATGAAAATACTTTAGAACTTTATTGGGAGAAATAAGTGAGAAATAATGCATGTAATATCTTAATGTTGTTGTTAAGCTGCTAATAATATGCTAAAATAAAGACTTAGTAGTTATTTATTGAAAAAGAATGAATTTTGGAGAAATATATAATGGAAAGCATAGTTTCCCTATTGACCTAAGTTGGCAAAGATGAGATTTTTTTTTCTATTCTGCTAGAGATGAATGAGCTGATTATCCCAATGTATGCTGTTCATTTGGCTTGCAGTGTATCAAACTAAATTATAAATTAAGTATTTTTATACTGTTACAAAGAGGCAGAGACCTGTTTATGGCTGGGTTGAAACTTTTTAAATAAGTTTGAGTAAGACTAATCAGGCTAATAGTATGTAGGACAACTTGGACAGGGAGAGAAGGCTGGAGAAAGGGAGACCATCCAGGAGGCCATTTCAGGGATCCAGATTTTGGTAATAAATTCTCCGGTTGGGTGTTAGCAGTGAAAAGAAGGGATGGTTTGTTACAAAAGAACTGTTACAGTGAATGTTGCAGACTGGGTTGAAGGAGAATCCAAGACGAGTGAGGATGTGTTTCTTGGATGATTAGGAAGGTGATACAGAAATAAAATGAATGGAAACATTGTGTGGACGTTGTAATTTTCAGTTTGGAAGATTAAAAGAAACACCCTTTTAGATATGTTGAGAATGAGGAATAATAGATCCTCAAAAGAGAGATGCCAGTTTTGCCATATGGAAATGGAGCTCGATGGAAAGGCTGGCACTAGAGGGGCAGGTTTAAGAGTCATCAAACGTCAGGTGATAATTGTGGCAGAGCCATGAGAGAGACTCTGCAGAATGACATCCAAAGTCCTTACCAGGTCATTGAAGGTCTTTTTGATCTCATCTCCTACCACACCCAGAACTTACTTTACTCCAGTCACACTGGACTTGCCATTTCTCAGACATGTCTGTGGGCTCTCTCCAACTGTGGGTCTTTGCTCTTACTGTTCCTTCAACCCAGATCACTCTTTCCACAGATGTCTGCATTGGTTGCCCATTTCATTAAGGAATAACCTTTCTAAATAGTCTTTCTAAAATAGTACCACCTTTCCTGTCATTTTAACTTGTTGCCCTGCATAATTTTTCTTCACAGTACTTATTGTCATCTATTATGTTATAAATTGTTTTAATTATTTATTGCTTGACCACTTATCTCCTCAGTAAAATATAAGCTTTATGAAAAATAGGGACTTTGTTTTCTTCACTGCTGTATTTCCAGTGCCTGGCTTGTTGTCAGGCATGCTATGAGCACACAATAAATATTTGTTTAATGAATATCTAAATTTACTAAGGATAAAATTATCGTTAAAGAAAAGCATAACACAAAGTTCTCAGCATAAGGCAGCAGCTCAGTTCTAAGGAAGAATCCTTAAGAAAGAAGATTAATGAATGGTCAGAGAGTTGCAGGTAAAATCAGGCAAGTCTGTGTCATGGGGGCCTGGGAGAGTGACTCACAGGTAGGGAGCCAGGAGCATCAGAGGCAGCAAAGAAATGAAAATGAGAAAAAGGAAAATGTATTTGATGAGAAGATTTCAGGAGACTGGTAGAAACCACAACTTAGCTAAATGGTTAAGGAACATGTAACAAAGGCCACTCTTGTAAATAATGTCTTCTAAAGGGAAGGAAAGCAGCATTCAATACATGTGCATCTTGCTCTATGTGTATATTTATTGTTTGTTTACCCTGGTATGCATTGATAAGCAACTATGAAGATGAGTAGAAATTGTCACATTGATACATGGAAGCTTGAGGTATTTAAGTTGTAAATTAAAGTTGATACAAAATAAATTGATTATTCTAGTAGTGATACCTTTAAACTTCAATGCCCAATGAAATATTCTGAAGTTTAACTTGTGTTCAATGAGTTTAATTTACTAGAAGGGTCTTTATTTTAGGTATTCAAATATATACTTTATTTTTAAAAAATAATTTCCTTGGACATTTTTGGTACATACTTTGAGGAAAGAATCTAATAGTATTTTGGAAGGAGTTTCTGTTTTTGACTTCTTATCGTAAAAATTTTCAGACATACAGGTAAGTAGAGAAAATAGCTTACTGTACTCTAATGGCTATTGTATTGCAAAACAAACAAACAAACAAAAAGCAGAACCAAAAAATAGCTTGCCTAATGGTATATTAGATGTTTACATGACTCTTACAACTCTGTTAGGAAATGCCTCATGTTATTTTCATTATCTTAAACATTGTCCCACAGTGACCACAGTGTATTTTTACCTGAAATTTCAAGTATGTGGAGGGTATGCAGAGAACAGTTGTTCTAGAAGACTCTTGAAGTATTTGTTTGATTAATTAGAAGCAGGATATGGTGGACCAACAAGATGGAGATATGTTGATGGGGAAAGTGTTAGCTCTAAATGTACTTTTGGTAAATGGTGGTATCTGTGGTGACCATATTCATTAAAGAAAAACATATTAGGAGAAGTTCACGTTAACATGTTGTGATTTCAAATACAGTTTAAATCCACAAGTAGTATCCGTGTTAAAACCAAAGAAGTAAGATTTATGATAATTAAAATGTCAGAATTTGAAATATGTATCATAAAGTTAAAACATCTCCTAGAGTGGAAATAATGTTAGTGACCCAGCCTTACTCCCCTCTTGTATAGAATTTTGTATTTTATAAAATAACTTTTTTTTCTTCTATTTCCTTATATGGAGAAGGATATGTTGACTCTGGGTAATAGGTAAATGATTCAGACCCAAACACTAGAAACATGCAGCTGGACCAATGCAAGTTTGGGAGTCACTTTTCTATCATTAGTAATTGAAAATTTTTATTACCGCTAGCTTTACTGGTATTGCAGTTTGTGAGATCCAGCAGTGAAAACATCCGGACGCTCTGCTGCCCTCCTTGCTGCGTTCTTTCTCTTCTGTTCCTCATTTGAATCCACCTTTCCCTTACATGCCTACTTGGAGAAACAAAAAGTGGCAGCATCAGTATCCTACGAAGGGTAATCCTCATCGCTAACCATCCCTATGGTATGTTCAGAGCCAGGAGCAAATACATTGGGGCCCACCTCCCTGTTCAAACATTGTTATCAGATGAAAGCCTGGATTTCTTTGCAGAAGAAAGGATGTCACAGAAGGGAGAACAGTCAGGCACAGGAAGGTATGGGGAAGGCACAGAGGAGGGAACAGATAGGGCTTTTCATCTGCAGATGATTACTGATTTTTTTTAAAGGCAGTTTTCCTAGCAGTGTATTCTTTCCAGATGAGCATGGAATGTGGATTCAGACAGACCTCGGGTAAATCCTTATACAGTTGCTTACAAGCTATGGGTTTGTGAGCAAGTTATTTAGCTACTTTCAGTCTCAATTCTCTCATTTATAATGTGGAGGATAATAACATAACAGCTCTTAGGTTTGGCCTTCACATGAAATTAACATTTAGAAACCTCTAATCAGTGCAGTGCCCTGGTACATAGTGATCGCAGTACACATGTCCTCTACTGATCTTGCTCTCTACCAGGGTATCTGCCACACCTAAGCTATTATCCCCTCAGTGGAATTAATAAATCTCTTTAAGGTTGATGTGTTGAGTCTTAATTGGGTGCTATGCTTTTTTGCTCCCTGGATAATAAAACCTTTAAATAAAAGAAAGAAATGTTTTTTCCCTCTTTTAAAGAATATCTGTAATAGTATTATATCTGGGGCCTTAAACTCTCTTTATGGTCATTATAACTCAAAGAGCATTATTTAATTTTGTGATTTAATTATAAATAGAATCTATTATTATGTGTTTGTTTTTCACATTGGATGTTAGTGGAACTATTTTTAAAAGAATATAGTTAGCACTTAAAGGGTTAAAGCATTTGAAATAAAACCTAATCTTTTAAATAAAATATGAACAAGTGATGTCTAAAAATTTTTTCGGTATGTATTTTCTTGATTTAGCATCTTGCATTTCCTCTATTTATTTGGCTTTCAGGTTTACAGAGTAATTACAGCTTTGAATGAAATTGGTCATCTGTGGTTCAGAGTGGTCTAAAAGTAAATAGGATGTTTGAAATTCAGCTTAGAGTTTAACTTGATCAGGTGAGTGTAGCTAGTGTATCTATTTAATTTAAATACTTGTGTAACAAAACTTTATTGAAAAATATCACCTACCCATAAAATAATTCAGAATAATGGTAGTAAAGATGATCCAGGATCTCAAGAAAAAATGGAGGCATGGCTTGAGAAGATACAGAAACGTAGGCGAACTAAGGAACAAACAAACAGATGAACAATACAATATCTGAAATTAAAAAAATACAGTAGAAGGAAACAGTAGCAGAATAAGTGAGGCAGAGGAATGGATAAGTGAGCTGGAAGACAGAATGGTGGAAATCACTGCTGCAGACAAGAATAAAGAAAAAAGAGTGAAAAGAAGTGAAGACAGCCTGAGACTGCTGGGACAATGTCAGATGCACGAACATTTGCATTATAGGGGTCCCAGAAGAAGAAGAGAGAGAAAAAGGACCTGAGAAAATACTGGAAGAGATAATAGTGGAAAACTTCCCAAACATGGGAAAGGAAACAGTCACCCAAGTCCAGGAAGTGTAGAGAGTCCCAGGCAGGACAAACCCAAGGAGCAACACGCCAAGACGCATAGTAATCAAATTGACAAAATAAATACAAAGAAAAAATATTAAAAGCAACAAGGGAAGAGCAACAAATAACATACAAGGGAACTCCCATAAGGTTATCAGCTGATTTCTCAGCAGAAACTCTGCAGGCCAGAAGGGAGTGGCATAATATGTTTAAAGTGATGAAAGGGAAGAACCTGCAACCAAGGATACTCTACCCAGCAAGGCTGTCATTCAGATTCGACAGAGAAATCAAAAGCTTTACAGACAACCAAAAGCTGAGATAATTCAGCACCACCAGACCAGCTTTGCAACAAATGCTAAATAAACTTTTCTAGGCAGAAAAGAAAAGGCCAAAACTAGAGACGAAAAAATTCCATATGGAAAAGCTTTGGTAAACGCAAACACACAGTAATGGTAGGAAATTATCCACACACAAATATGATATCAAAACCAGGAATTGTGAAAAGAGAGCACAAATGCAGACGATTAGAAATGCATTTGAAGTTGAAAGACCAGCAACTTAAAACAGTCTTGTTTATATATAGAGTGCTCTATCAAAACCTCATGATAATCACAAATCAAAAATCTACAATAGATACACACACAAAAAAGAAAAAGGAATCCAAACACAACACTAAAATTAGTCATCAGCTCACAAGGGAAGAGAACAAAAGAGTAAGGGAAGAAAAAAGATGTACAAAAACAAACCCCAAACAGTTAACGAAATGGCATTAAGAACATACATGTTGATAATTACCTTAAACGTAAATGGATTAAATGCTCCAACCAAAAGACATAGACTGGCCGAGTGGATACAAAAGCAAGACCCATATATATGCTATCTACAAGAGACCCACTTCAGATCTAGGGACACATACAAACTGAAAGTGACAGGATGGAAAAAGATATTCCATGCAAATGGAAATAAAAAAAAAGCTGGAGTAGCGATACTCATATCAGACAAAGTAGACTTTAAAGGTGAGACAAGAAGGACACTACCTAGTGATCAAGGGATCAATCCAAGAATAAGATATAACAATTGATAATATATATGCACCCAACACAGGAGCACCTCAATATATAAGGCAAATACAGCCATAAAAGGAGAAATTGACAGTAACACAATAATAGTGGTGGGCTTTAATACCCCGCTTTCATCAGTGGACAGATCATCCAGACAGAAAATCAATAAGGAAACACAGGCCTTAAATGACACATTAGACCAGATGGACTTAACTGATATTTATAGAGCATTCTATCCAAAAACAGCAGATTACACATTCTTCTCAAGAGCACATGGAACATTCTCCAGGATTATTCACATGCTGGGTCACAAAGTGAGACTTGGAAAATTCAAGAAAATTGAAATTATATCAAGCATCTCTTCTGACAACAGTGGTATGAGATTAGAAATCAACTACAAGAAGAAAAGTGTAAAATAAGTAAACACATGGAGGCTGAACAATATCCTATGAAACAACCAATAGATCACTGAAGAAATCAAATAGAAAATCAAAAAATACCTAGAGACAAATGAAAACAAAAGCATGACGATCCAAAGCCTATGGGACACAGTAAAAGCAGTTCTAAGAGGGAAGTTTATAGCAATACACTCTTACCTCAGGAAACAAGAAAAATCTCTAATAAGCAACCTAGTCTTATACCTAAAGCAACTAGAGAAAGAAAAACAAACAAAACCCAAAGCTAGTAGAAGGAAAGAAATCATAAAGATCAGAGCAGAAATAAATGAAATAGAGACAAAGACAATAATAGGTCAGTGAAACTAAAAGTTGGTTCTTTGAAAAGGTGAACAAAATTAATAGACCTTTAGCCAGACTCATCAAGAAAAAAGAGGAGAGGGCTCAAATCAATAAAGTTAGAAATGAAAAAGGAGAAGTTACAACAGACACCAAAGAAATACAAAGCATCTTAAGAGACTACTAGAAGCAACTATATGCCAAAGAAGTGGATAACCTAGAAGAAATGGACACATTATTAGAAAGGTACAATCTCCTAAGACTGAACCAGGAAGAAACAGAAAGTATGACCAGACCAATTGCAAGTACTGAAATTGAAACTGTTTTAAAAACTCCCAACAAGCAAAAGTCCAGGACTAAATGCCTTCATAGGCAAATTCTATCAAACGTTTAGAGAAGAGGTAACATGTATCCTTCTGAAACTATTCCAGAAAATTGCAGAGGACGGAACACTCCCTAACTCATTCTAACTCATCATCCTGATATCAAAACCAGACAAAGAGACCACACACACACAAAAAAAATTACAGCCCAATATCACTGATGAACATAGATGCAAAAATCCTCAACAAAAGTACTAGCAATCCAAATCTGACAATACATTAAAAGGATTATACACCATGATCAAGTGGGATTTATCCAAGGGATGCAAGGATTTTTCAGTGTCCTCAAATCAGTTAGTATGATACACCACAGCAACAAATTGAACCATATATGATCATCTCAATAGATGCAGAAAAAGCTTTTGACAAGATTCAACACCCATTTATGATAAAAACTCTATAGAAAGTGGGCCTGGAGGTAACGTACCTCAACATAATAAAGGCCTTATATGACAAACCTACAGCTAACATCATACTCAATGGTGAAAAACTGAAAGCATTTCCTCACAGATCAGGAACAAGACAAGGATGTCCACTTTCACCACTGCAATTCAACATAGTTTTGGAAGTCCTAGGCAGGGCAATCAGAGAAGAAAAAGAAATAAAAGGAATCCAGATTGGAAAAGAAGAAGTAAAACTGTCATTCTTCACAGATGACATGATACTATACATAGAGAATCCTAAAGATGCCACCAGAAAAGTACTAGAGCTCTTCAATGAATTTGGTAAAGTTGCAGGATACAAAATTTGTACACAGAAATCTATTGCATTTCTATACATTAACATCGAAAGATCAGGAAGAGAAATTAATGAAACAGTCCCATTTACCAGTGCATCAAAATGAATAAAATAACCTAGGAATAAACTTACCTAAGGAGGCGAAAGACCTGTTCACTGAAAACTGTAAGATGCTGATGAAAGAAATCAAAGATGACACAAATAGATGGAGAGATATACCATGTTCTTGGATTGGAAGAACAAATATTGTCAAAATGACTATAGTACCCAAGGCAATGAACAGATTCAATACAATCCCTATGAAACTACCAGTTTTTACCAAACTAGAACAAAAGAATCTTAACACATCATAGACTGGAGACATATCAGTACGTGTTTTGTTACCCGAACATTATTGACTGGAGATGTATCAATACGTTTTTAGAGAGTAATGCAATTAATATCACTGGGGGAAGTTGTTAGAAGCCTAAAGTTGATCAAGGGTTCATTTTACAACTTAACGATTGTCATTAGTATTTACATTTTGCTCTGTTAGATTTTTGTTCTAACCTTGTGTATATTATCAACACAAGTTTATTACCATAAAATTTTCAAAAATGAAGCATCGTGAAATTTTGAGTGAAGAAGAATTTGTGGGTGAATTTCATGCACCGAAATTTCTCTGATTGTCCAAGTGTCATATATACTACTGTCTCAGAAGATGATCGTTCTTCAGAATATAGTTCTGATTCAGACAGTGTGAATATTAGACCAACAAAAAGATAAAAAACCTTAGCAATTGATTCTGATTTGGAAAGTGAAAATGAAACCCACTGTGCTGGAGAATACTCCTTTGCTTCTACAGAAGTGAATTGAAGATAAAATTTCATGAAATTAGAAGACTTTACAGGTGTGTCAGGTGTAGGTATTGAATGTAGTAACCTGCAAAGTGTTAGTGAAATAACAGAATTAATTTTTGGTAAGGACTTTTTCAAGTTGGTTGCTTCTCAAAGAAAGTTGTATCATGAACAGAATGAAAAATCATATAAGAAGTATGAGAAGACTTTAAAATGGACTGATGTAACCAATAGTGACATGAAGAAGTTTCTTGGATTAATAATTTTGATGGGACAAATAAAGTCACACTGGAAAGAATATTGATTGATTGATCCCTTACTTGAAACACCTATCTTTCCAAAGATTATGATGAGATGAAGTTTGGAACAAATAATGATATTTCTTCACTTTACTGGTAGCTTGGAAACTCTGCTTCCTGCAGACAGAATTTCCAAAGTTAAACCTCTTCTGGATTATTTTCCATCTGTATACCCAAACAAGAGCCATCACTTGTGGAGAGGATGACTTAGATTCAAAACCTATAATCCTGGAAAATGTACAAAATATGGAATTTTGGTCAGGATGGATAGCAAATGTGAAACTGATATATATGCAAACTTGAGATTTACACAGGTGAAGGAAAGAAATTGCAAGAAACAATATTATCAGTCCTACAACCTTATCTTGGTTCATGGCACCATATTTACCAAGACAGTTATTACAACAGTGTGTCCACATCTGAAATGTTGTTGAAAAATAAAACCAGAATTTGTGGGACTATAAGAGAGAATCCTGGTCTACCAAACCAATTAAAGGAGAAATCTAAAAATCTACAGAGGGGAGAAATGACATTCACATGGAAGGGAGACGTTATTCTTATATGGAAAGACAAGAGGTTAGTCCGCCTGGTGACAACAATTCATGACACCTCCATAGCACCTACAGGAAAGGAAGACAGGAGGACTGGTCATCAGATAACTAAGCCCACTTGTATATTAGAGTATAATAAATATATGAAAGGAGTTGATCGATCTGATCAATATTTGGCAAACTTTAGTATCCTCCAGGAAACTTGAAAATGGTATAAGAAAGTGGGCTTCTATTTGAGTAATTGTGGTTTATTCAATGCGTTTAAAATTAATTGTAGCCTTAATGCACAGAGTAAAATGACTTACAAGCAATTTTTGTTAGCAGTAGCTAGAGAATGTGTAACTGACCATTCTGATGAATGTAGTGGTAGTACTGCACCTGGTCCTTCTTGTGGCATTTTTAAAAGAACCACCCACAAAGATCCACCTTGTGGACTATCAGGTAAAAGAAAATAACATGTTCTACAGGAAATAATAGCCACAGGACTAAAAAATGCCACCAGAAAGTGTAGGTTCTGCTCTTTTGTAATAGATGTTCTGTTCCTCTGCACAGAGGTGACTGCTATACTGCGTATCACACTTGAATGAAGTACTAGAATACTTTAGTAAGATATGTAAGATAAGTTTCAAATAAATACATTAAGTGCAAAAAAGTTGTTGATATTTACTCAAATGTGGGTGTTTAAGTATTCACTTACATAACAAACCACCGGCCACAGGCATTAGTTTCTGCCAAAATCCCCCAGTCAATAATGTGTTAAAATTTGTATGGAGACAAAAAGACCCTGGATAGCCAAAGCAATCATTTTTTTTTTAATATTTTTTGGCCGTGCCAGGTCTTAGTCACGGCATGCGGGATCTTTGTTGCCATGTGTGAGATCTTTGTTGTGGCATGCAGGATCTTTTTTACTTGCGGCATGCCGGATCTTCATTGCAGCATGCGGGATCTTTAGTTGCAGCATGCAGGATCTAGTCTCCTGACTAGGGATTCAACCGGGGCCCCCTGCATTGGGAGCATGGAGTCTTAACCACTGGGACTACCAGGGAAGGCCTGCCAAAGCAATCTTGAGAAAGAAAAAGGAAGCTGGAGGAATCAGGCTTCCTGAGTTCAGACTATACTACAAAGCTACAGTCATCAAAATAGTATGTTACTGCACAAAAACAGAAAGATAGATCAATGGAACAGGTTAGAAAACTCACAAATAAATGCATGCGCCTATGGTCAGTTAATCTATGACAAAGGAGGCAAGAGTATACAATGGAGAAAAGATAGTCTCTTTAATAAATGGTACCGGGAAAACTGGACAGCTACATGTACAAAAATGAAATTAGAACATTTCTTTAACACCATACACAAAAATAAACTCAAAATGGATTAAAGACCTAAATGTAAGACCTGATACTATAAAACTCTTAGAAGAAAACATAAGCAGAACACTCTTTGACATAAATCACAGCAAAATCTTTTTCGATCCTTTGCCCAGAGTGATGGAAAGAAAAACAAATAAATGGAACGTAATTATACTCAAAAGCTTTTGCACAGAATGGGAGAAAATATTTTCAAATGATGTGACTGACAAAGGATTAATCTCCGAAGTTTACAAACAGCACATGCAGCTCAATATCAAAAAAACAAACAACCCAATCAAAAAACTGGCCAAAGACCTAAACAGACATTTCTCCAAAGAAGACATACAGATGGCCAGGAGGCACATGAAAAGATTCTCAACATCACTAAGTATTAGAGAAATGCAAATCAAAACTACAATGAGATACCACCTCACACCAGTCAGAATGTTCATCATTAAAAAGTCTACAAATAATAGATGCTGGAGAGGGTGTGGAGAAAAGGGAGCCCTCCTACCCTGTTGGTGGGAACATAAATTGGTACAAGCACTGTGGAGAACAGTATGGAGGTTTCTTTCAAAACTAAGAATAGAGCTACCATATGATCCAGCAATCCCATTCCTGGATATATATTCAGAGAAAACCATGGTTTCAAAGGATACATCCACCCCAGTGTTCATTGTAATGCTGTTTACAATAGCCAAACATGGAAGCAACCTAAATGTTCATTGACAGATGAATGGATAAAGAAGATATGGTACATATATACGGTGGAATGTTACTCAGCCATTAAAAAGAATGAAAAATGCCATTTGTAGCAACATGGATGGACCTGGAGATTACCACACTAAGTGAAGTAAGTTATTCTAACAAAGTCAAATATACAATATCACTGATATGCAGAATCTAGAAAAAATGATACAAATGAACTTATTTACAAAACAGAAACACTCACAGAATTAGAGAATGAATTTATGGTTACCAGAGGGAATGGGTGGGGGGGTAGGGATAGATTGGGAGTTTGGGATTGACATGTACACAGTACTAAATTTAAAATAGATAACCAACAAAGACCTACTGTATAATACAGGGAACTCAGCTCAATATTCTGTAATAATCTAAGTGGGAAAAGAATTTGAAAAAGAATATATACTTATGTGTATAACTGAATCACTTTGCTGTACGCCTGTAACTAACACATCATTGTTAATCAACTGTACTCCAATATAAAATAAAAATTTTTTGAAAAAAGAAAAATATCATGGGTTATGATATAATAAAACCTACCTACCTGACATTTTATCTAAGAATGCTTGCTTTATTCCTGCATATTAAATTGTTCCAGAAGTCATAGATAATCGTTTGGTTAATAGCTTTTTAGAATCTCTATGCAAAATTTCTACTTAAAAAAAAAATTGTCCTACCTTGAGTTAGGAATCTTTACATAATAAAAAGGAAAATATTCTTCTAAAGAAGTATTGGTCAGCCTATTTATTTCCCTTTTAAGAATTCTCTTCAAAATAGTGTTTTCAGACATGCACCATGTTCTGAAAACTTTCGTGGCATATTTTTCCTCATTTTAGAGAGAACTGTATGATATGTTCATGTTTCCATGTTATGACTAACATGAAAGAACCCAAAGTGCTTCTGTTTACTGGCTCAGCTATTTTAATATGGTAATTTAAAGTTTCAACTGTTTTGAGTTTGGATTCAGCTCTTTAATTATATCTGTTTATGCACAGCAGTAACCCCTGAGGCATTGTGGTAGAATATTCTCTTCTGATGTTGACTCGACTGTCACTTGAATATTGTGGACTCCCTTTTGGTAGCCACTTCTCTCTTCTATAGTTTCAATCTAATGGGTATTATTTAGAAGTTGGATTGATTTACAGAGTATTTTATACTGAAACCTGTAAACATATAGGTTTATTTCTATTCTTCATGTCCATAATAACATGTAACATTTTTGTTGAGCTAGAGGTTTCAGGAGGACCTGATTAAAACCTTTATACCATTAGTAGAATATTACTTTATAATTACACAGAATGATTAAAAATAGAGCTTAGTATATGCTGTAAGCCTGTACAGGTTCTTACTCATTTTTCTTACTTACTATGCCCAGAATCTGGTGCTTGGCCCATAATTGGCATTTCATATATGTTGTTGATTCATGAATACTTAGCATATTTTGTCAAAACAAGCATGGTGTGAATAACCACTTATGTCATTTTATTATTATTTTAATATTTTTCCAAAACAATTATATTCATAAATACAAATATTTTATTCTTTTCTAAATGTTACTTTTTAGTAGTTTGCTTGGGAATGGTAATCACTTTTATTTTCCTTTTCATGAATTGCAGTAATTAATAACCACTTAGAATCTCATACATAGTATTTTAAATAGCTTTTACATTTATAGCATTAAGAAGTTCTTTAGATTATAGCATTTAAACTTCATTTAGGTGTAGTGTTGAAAATATGCTTCTTTTAAAGTTTACTTTAATTCCTCTTAGTGCTTTTAAAGATGAGAAAATCTTGGGGCTTAATGTACTTTGCCTTGGGTAATGATAGCTGATAGTGCGTGATAGAGGCTTGATTTGAATCTGGTATTCTAAAGTCTATTATCTTAATTATTTTGACATCACCACAATGGAAAACTTAAGTAAAACTTAAATAGGTGAACCTTAGAGTGGGCATTCTTTCTTTCCTTTTCTGTTCTTCCTGTGTCCCTTTACTCCATGGTTCACTCTTGAGTATTTCTGTCAGGACTGTCCCTCTTTTTAAGTGTCTGTTCTCCATTCTTTACATTAAAAGCCAATTGGCAGGAATTACGTGGTGGTCCAGTGGTTAGGACTCTGTGCTTCCACTGCAAGGGCTCCGGTTCGATGATCCCTGATTGGGGAACTAAGTTCCCACAAGGCACGTGGCAAGGCCAAAAATAAAACAAAAAACACCAATGGGTCAATTAATCATCAGATATTTACTGTGTACCCTTATGTGCTGTCACTGCTGTAGGTGCTCTGAGGAAGAGTCGTACACATAATTCCTAACTTTTGAGTAATTCATCTAGCTAGGACATCAAATTAACATTAATTAAACGTCTGCAAGACAGTATAGTGAACCATTGGCTGGAAGCTTGATAGGAATTTTATAAAGAAGGAAACAGGAAGGAACAATGGGCTTCAAAGAGAATCAGATTGAGTCTGTACATTACAGGCAGAATAAGTTGGGGGAAATTATGTGGTTCTTTATTGGTGTAAATTAGTATAATATCTTTAGTATTTTAAAACTTTTGTATTTCAAACAAAAAATATAAATTGGCATACTATATTTGATTTCTTTAGCATTCATGTTTCAGGAAGTGTGTAACGTTGTTAAGTATTTAACTGTGAAACGATGGATTTTATGATCTGTCGATTCTATTACCTTTTCATTATTTTACATACCACCAGGTTCTCACTTCCCTCCTTACCCATTTTTAGTTCCTTAGTTGATTATCTAAACCACTCCCTTGTCTTGCATCCTGAATTCTGTTCCACTTTCTTACATTTTCAAACTTACTTAGTTAAAATATAGCTTTGCTTAAATGCAATCCTTTGTATTCCCCATCTGCACCTATGTAACTGAAGTTATCTGGGGAAAAATATACAACCGTGATCCCTGGTGGTACTTTAAATTCTTAATCATTAAATTCCATTGGACCCTTAATGTTGTTTAGCAGTCATGGATATTCCCCTAGTCTGTTTGCTCCTAGAAGGCTATTATATATCTTCTCTTTTCTCAGAGCCTAAGTGCATCCTCTTCCAAACTTATTCTTAAGGATGGCTTTACATGCTAATTCATTGGAAAAGTAGAAGCAATGAGCAAATAATTTCTACCAGCTCTGGGCTCCTTTACCCTATCTTCTCTCCTGTTGCATCACTAAATTCTCTATACTCCTGATTATAGCCAGCCCTCTACTTGTTCAGTGAATCCTATCCCTTTTTGACTATATAAGGAAGTTGCTCCAGAAATTTTCTCCTCTTTCCTGTATCATCAAAATTACCTTCTTGTTGGATTATTACTGTCAGAATTCACTCACTTGGAAAATACTTATTGAGTGCTATATGTTAGTTCTCGGTGCTAACAATATATTAGTAGAGCTTATATTCTAGTTGAAGAAACAGTAAATAAAAAAGATATTAAGTTAGTCAACTCATATGTACAAAGATGGAAACATGCTATGGGAAATAAACAGTAAAGCAGGTAAGAGGAGTTGGGGTGTCCTGGGTAAAGGATGCAGATTTCATTACTGAGTGGCATGGTTGAGGTAGGCTTCAATGTGAAGATTAGAATTGATTTAAGACTTGAAGGAGGTGAGGAGTTAACTGTGGGGTTGTGTGAGGGGAAGAATGCCTGGCAGAAGGCACAACTAGACAAAAGCCCCTAAAG
Source organism: Monodon monoceros (assembly GCF_005190385.1). NCBI lineage: Eukaryota > Metazoa > Chordata > Mammalia > Artiodactyla > Monodontidae > Monodon > Monodon monoceros. The sequence continues at coordinate 27,204,458 of NW_021703774.1, forward strand.
AGAGAGAGTGCAGTGCATTTCCTCAACAACACTGTCTGTTGCAGTGTCAGCAGACAGCCCTATCCTATTTTCTCTTGTTGTCCAATACCAGATATCCTTTGGAGTGTAGCTCAGGTGTACACCTAATAATAGCAGCTAACATTTATTGAAAACTTACTCTGTGTCACACACCATGCTAAGTACTACAATTACGTATTATTAATCCCTACATCAATTTTATGATGTAGGTACTCTTACTGCTTCCCATTTAATACTTGAAGACCAGAGAAATTAATTGACTTGTCTAAGCTTGCATCGTTAATGGTAGGAAAAAAGTTGAATCCAGGCACAGTAGTGTTGAAATCCATACTTTTAGCCACTATGCTATGTTCCTTTTCTTTGAAGTCTTCCTAGATATAGATAACTGCTGACAGAATTTATCACTTCTGACTGACTGGCTCTAGGTACTATAGATTACTAAGAGTTTTAGGGGGTGCATACTGTCAAAGGCTTATAATCTAGGTAGAGATAAGGATACCTTCTTAAAAATGATAAATAGTAATATAAGATACTCTATGCTAAGTGAAAAATGAGGGGTACAATAATAAATAATGAGAATGTAGAGTGGAGAATGTAGTGAGAATGTTATGAGAATATAGCTTGGGGAATGGTCAGTCTAGGACCAGGTTGTTATAAAAAGCTTCATGGAAGGAGTAGAATTTGATCTGGACTTAAAGGACAGGTATTCTTTTGGCTGTTGGGGATTACATATGGTTAGGGGTAAAATAAATGGAAAACATTCCAAATAGTAGTATTAGCTGGATCAAAGGTATAGATAGAGGAAAGAGCAAGATGTATTTAAGGAAAGTTTAATAGTCCAATTTGGCTGGTTAATAGAGCATGTGAGCAGAATGGGTGATGGATTGGAAAGGAATACTGAAATTAGGTTATGAACAAACAGCCTTGAGTGGAGATCCATAGGAATCCGTAAGGTTGCAGTGGTTTGTTTAGAATAGAACTCTGTACTTCTCAACTGTTTACTTCTTGGTTTAAGTATAAGTATATTCAAAGAGACATTTTATTTTATTTCTAGAATGCCAGTTAATGAAAACAGAACGACCAAAGCCAAACACATTTATTATCAGATGTCTCCAGTGGACCACTGTTATAGAGAGAACATTTCATGTAGACACTCCAGAGGAAAGGTAAGAAACTCATTTTTTCCATTTTGTGAAAAAGTGACAATCAGTCAAAAGGTGTATATGTATCTGACTTGACCACTTGTAAATATCTGTAAATATACTTGTAAAATGCTATAGTCCCCTAATTATTCTGTTTCTGGTATAACAGATAAATGACAGGCTTACAAAAATACTAAATCAAAACCTCTAGAAGTGCTATAAGATGTACTTTTTAACAGAAAATAGAGCACTTAAAAGTTATAATGTAAATTAAAGAGGACATTTTAATCACCAAGCTACCTTTTAAACATTATGTAATTGATTGTGTTCATATTTGGAATTCTAAGGCTGGTGACGGCAAAAGGTTTCAAGTAGTGTGCCATTATGCAAGTGACTTCCTGGAGTGTTACGCTGAGAAGGATTCTGAGATTGGGTCTAAGCTCAGCGAGGAAAAAAAAAATCAGGCTTGATTGGCATTGACTATCATCACTGCTAAAGAGGGGGGGTGGCAAAATGTTAGTAACTAGCACACCAACTTCATCAGGCCCACATTTCATCCTCCTGATCTACTTACTATCCTCCAATTCTGTCTTAATACCTTTTATCTGGTGGCTCTGATACTGAGTTAGGTCCAACAACCACAAAATCACTTTTCTACACGTTATCATATATGATCCAAATCAGAAACTTTGTGAAGTTAAATGTTATTAGCCTTATTTTCCAAATGAATAAGTTAGGTCCTAAGAGACTTGTCTAAGATTTAAAACAAAAACAACCTCTTCCCCAAATGTAGTAAATAGTAAAGTATTATTTTAATAATACTCTTTTCATCAATAAATAGTAAACAGTAACGTATGATTAATTACTTCAGGAAATATAGAAAAGAAGAAAAATAGAAAAGAATGAAAATTTACTCAGAATTCTAATTCTACAACCAGAGTTAGGGACTGATAATATTTTCTTTTATATTCTTCCAGTCTTACTCTGTGCAGATGTACTTAGGTCTTTGGTATAAATAAAATTTGGTATGTCCTCCCTCCCCACACACCCTTGTCTTCCCTGACCATTTCTATGTGCTGGATCCTCAGTTTGCTTATGTCTCCACCCATAACCATTGTTGGGCTAGTTACCATGTATCTTTCAGATCAGAGCTTAAAATGTCACATTTCCTACAAAACATTCTCTGACTCTTATAGAAGAGGTAGGACTCCCTTGCTATATACTTAGTTATCTCCTTGTATCCTTTGTATCAAGTATATCTCCACTGTAATCTTTGTTTGCCTTTCTCACTTGACTGTAAGATTCTTGACTAGCAAGTATCATATCTTCCTTGCTCATTATTTTATATTTAGCACGCAGTCCAAGGTCTGACGTAGTATTTGTTAACTGGCTGAATGAACAGAACTTTTCCCATGTCAGTATATAGTCTTTGAAAATATTATTCTTAGTGGGTTTATAACATCCTATTGAAACATTAATTTTTTCATTTATGTTGGCAAAGCTGGACTTAAGCCATATCTTAATAATTATTACTAGTTTTTCAAAATAGTCTCAGCTTTTTTAGTACATTCTTTAAAAGTTTTGATTAAAAAACATAACATGAAATCTACATAACAAATTTTTAAGTTATGGTATAGTATTATGAACTATATGCACATTACTGTAGAGCAGATCTCTATATCTTTTTCATCTTGCATGGCTGAACCTCCATACCACTGAATAGCAACTCCCCATTTCCCTTTCTCACCCCTGTCAACCACCATTCTACTTTCTGCTTCTATGAGTTTGACTACCTCACCTTATAGATACCTCATATAAGTGGAAGCATACAATATTTGTCTTTCCGTGATTGTTTCATTTCCCTTAGCATAACGTCCATGTTGTAGCATATGACAGGATTTCCTTCTTTTTTTTAAGATTATAATGTTCCATTATATGTTTATACCATATTTTCTTTATCCATTCAACCATCAATGAACATTTAGGTTGTTTCCATCACTTAGCTATTTTGAATAATACTGCAGTGAACAGGGGAGTACAAATATCTCTTCGAGATCCTGATTTCAATTCTTTGGGATAAATACCTGGAAGTGGATTGCTGGATCTTAGGGTAGTTTTATTTTTAAATTTTTTAATTAAAAAAATTTTTAATTGAAGTATAATTGATTTACAGTGTTGTGTTAGTTTCAGGTATACAGCAAAGTGATTCAGTTATACATATAAATCTATTTTTTTTCAGATTCATTTCCCTTATAGGTTATTATAAAATATTGAGTGTAGTTCCCTGTGCTATACAGTAGGTCCTTGTTGGTTATGTATTTTACATATAGTAGTTTGTACCTGTTAATCCCAAACTCCTGTGTTAATTAATCTTTTGAGAAGCTTCCATAGTATTTTCCATAGTGGCTGCACCATTTTATATTCCCATCAGCAGTGCACAAGGTTTCCAATTTCTCCACATTCTCACAGTCTTGTAGAGGCCATTCTAACAGGTGTGACATGATGTCTCATGTGGTTTGACTTGCATTCCCATGTTGATTAATGATGTTGAACATCTTTTCATATAACTGTGATCATTTGTATATCTTCTTTGAAGAAATAACTATTCAAGTCTTTTGGCCATTTTAAAAAGCAGGTTATTTGTTTATAGTAATCTCTTATAATCCTTTTTATTTCTGTAGTATCAGTTTTAATGTCTCCTCTTCCACTTCTGATTTTATTTGAGTCTTCTCTCCTTTTTTTCTTAGTTTAGCTAAAGCTTTGTCAATTTTGTTGATCTTTTCAGCAACCCAACTGTTACTTTCATTGAATATTTCTATTCTCTGTTTTGTGTGTTTCTGGTCTAATGTTTATTATTTTCTTCCTTCTGCTAACTGTAGGCTTAGTGTGTATGTATAAAGTTAGGTTGCTTATTTGAGGTCTTTGCTCTTTTTTAATGTAGACATTTATAGCCAAAAAACTTCCATCTTAGTACCACTTTTGCTGCAACCCATAAGTTTTGGTATATGGTATTTTTGTTTGCATTTGTCTCAAGATTTTTTTATTTCTCTTTTGATTTCTTCTTGAATTCATTGGTTGTTCAGTAGTATGTAATATGCACATATTTGCAGATTTTCCACTTTTCTTTCTGGTATTGATTTCTAGTTCTATCTCACTGTGGTCAAAAAAGATACTTGGTATGATTTCAGTCTTCTTAACTTTGTTAAGACTTTTTTATGACCAAACATGTTATCTATCTTGGAGAGTGTGCACTTAAGAAGAACGTTTATTTTGCTGCTGTTCGGTGGAATGTTCTGTATATGTCTGTTAGAGCACTTTGATCTATATAGCATTGTTCAAGTTCTATTTCCACATTGATCTTATGTCTGGATATTCTATCTGTTATTAAAAGAGGGGTTTTGAAATCTCCTATTATTGTAATACTGTCACTTCTCCAGTTTTAGTGTTTGTTTCATATATTGCTGTCTTGTTGAGTTCACACATATTTATAATTGTTATATCTCCCTGGTGAGTTGACCATCTTACCGTTATATAATGTCACTCTTTGTCTCTTGTGACAGTTTTTGATATAAAGTCTATTTTGTCTGGTGAAAGTATGGTTACCCCTGCTCTATTTTGTTTATCATTTTTTAATATCTTCTTCCATTCTTGTGCTTTAACCTATGTATGTCCTAATATCTAAATTGAGTATCTTTAGCCAACGTATCATGGGATCTTTTGTTTATTCATTCAGCCACTCTGTATCTTTTTATTGAGTTAAATCCATTTACCTTTTTAAGGTAATTACTGATGGGGATTTGCCATTTTTTTAACTGTTTTCTGTTTGACTTGTTGCTTTTTTTTTTTTTTTGGTGCCTCTTTTCCTCTCCTGTCATCTTCCTTTGTGTTTCATTGATGTTTTTGTATTAACATGCTTTGATTTCTTTCTCATTTTCTCTTGTGTATTTCTTATAGGTATTTTCTTTGTAGTTACCTTAGAGCTCATATAAAATATCTTAAAGTTATAACAATCTATTTTAAAATGTTAATAACTTAAGTTGCATACAGACCTCTACTCTTTTACTTAAATCCTCATACTTTATGTTCTTGGTGTCATAATCACATCTTTTTATATTGAGTATCCATTAACATGTTTCTATATTTATAGTTTTTTAAATACTTTTTTTTTTCTTTTTTTGCGGTATGCGGGCCTCTCACTGCTGTGACCTCTCCCGTTGCGGAGCACAGGCTCCGGACGCGCAGGCTCAGCGGCCATGGCTCACGGGCCCAGCTGCTCCACGGCATGTGGGATCTTCCCGGACCGGGTCACGAACCCGTGTCCCCTGCATCGGCAGGCGGACTGTCAACCACTGCGCCACCAGGGAAGCCCAGTTTTTTAAATACTTTTGTCTTTTAACTTCTGTATGAGAATTAAGTGACTTACATACCATTGTTACAGTATTCCAATGGTATGTATTTTAAATATCTTTTTGTGTTTCTGTCTAGTGTCCTTTTGTTTCAATTTGAAGGACTCCCTTCAGCATTTCTTGTAAGGCAGGTCTAGTAGTGATGAACACCCTCAGCTTTTGTTTACTTGGGAAAGTCTTTATTTCTCTTTTATTTTTGAAGGAGAAAGTTTTGACAATTATTTATTCTTGGTTGGCAGTTTTTGCCTTTAAACACTTTAAATATATCATTTCATGTCTTCAGACCTGCAATGTTTCTGCTGAGAAATTCACTGATAGTCTTATGGAAACTCCCTTGTAGGTGATGAGTAGCTTTTCTCTTGCTTCTTTAAAGATTCTCTCTTTGTGTTTGACTTTTGACAATTTCATTATAATGTGTCTTAGTGTAGACTTTTTTTTTGGCTCATCCTAGTTGAATCTGGATGTCCCCTTCCTTTCACATATTTGGGAAGTTTTCAGCTATTATTTTTCCAAATAAGCTTTCTGCCCCCTTTTCCCTTTCTTCTCCTTCTGGGACTCCCGTAATGCATTTAATGGTCCATTTGATGGTACCTCATATGTCCCTTAGGCTTTCTTCACTCCTTTTCATTCTTTTTTCTTTTTGCTCCTTTACCTGGATAGTTTCAAATGACATGTTTTTGAGTTTTCTGATTCTTTCTTCTACTTGATCATGACTGCTGTTGAACCTGTCTGTTTAATTTTTCAGTTCAGTTATTGTATTCTTAACCTTCAGTTTAAAAATATATATTCTCTCTCTGGTGATATTCTCATATTGTTCAAGTATCATTGTACTGAGGTCATTGAGCATCTCTCTTACAGTTATTTTGAATTCTTTGTGAGATCATTGATATACTTCTTTGTCTGTGGGGTCTGTTTCTAGAGAATTATTTAATTCTCTTCATTGGGTCATGTTTCCCTGTTTCTTCATTTGTCTTGAAAGTTTGTGTTGGGATCTGCACACTTGTAAAAACAGCCACCTCTCCCATCTTTAGAAATTGGCTTTGTGCAAGGAATGACCTTTACCAGCCAGCCCAGCTACAGATTCTAGTGAACTCTTCAGCATTGTCTGTGGATGTGACTTCTCTGGATTGGTGCATGTAAATCTCCAGTTAGAAAGACTTGCGGGTTTCTTTTTTCAGGAGCTCATAATCTCTTACTCCTTCTAGTGCTTGTCTGCAGTACTGCAGATTCTCTGGAGCCACAAGTCCCCTAGCTCTGTTTTGTTCTCAGCACTACCTAGGCTTCTAGATTATGCCAGGTCCCATCAGTGCTCCAAGTCAGATGAGACAGAACCCAGTCCCATGGGCAGTTCCCGAGAAACCAGACTATTGGATGCACACTGAACTCTTCTCTTTATCCCCTGAGGGAGAGGCTGCTTACTTGGGATACAGGAGCCTCTTAACTGATTTTTGGATTTCTCACAAAGGAGATTAATCTATGTATTGTTATTGAGTCAGTGTCTCTTTGGGGGGAAGGAGGATCTAGGGCTTCCTATTCTGCCATTTTTCTGATGTCTCCAGTGCATTCTTCAGGTTATTTTTTTAAGGTCTAAAGAAAATCTTTATTAGTATTTTATTTTATTATTATTTTTTTTGGCGGTATGTGGGCCTCTCACTGTTCTGGCCTCTCCCGTTGTGGAGCACAGGCTCTGGACGCGCAGGCTCAGTGGCCATGGCCCATGGGCCTAGCCACTCCGCGGCATGTGGGATCTTCCCGGACTGGGGCACGAACCTGTGTCCCCTGCATCGATAGGCGGACTCTCAACCACTGTGCCACCAGGGGAGCCCTTTATTAGTATTTTAAATGAACTGCCTTAAACTTATAAATTAATTTGGAAAACATTGATACATTTATAATATTTAGCATTACACTAGAGTACATACTGTTTATATTTACTTAAATACTTTGGTAGAGTTTTCTCTCTATTTGAAACAGTGAGCTAATTTGTAGCTATTTCATATTTTTATTGCTTTTGTGATTAGGATGTTTGTCATTATTTTTTCTTATTTCTTGTGTCTAGAATGAAAGCTGTTGGTTTCTGTTTATTATGTAACTCAAAACATTCTTTTGTTGACATAGCATCTTCAGGTAACACCAGTTTTGTCTCTTCCTTTCTGATCATATTATCTATTATTTCTCTGTGTTTCTAAGCAATATTTAATAATTTTCATGACAGCAGATATACTTTTTTCTCCAATTTTAATAAATGCACTTCAAAATATTCACTGTTAAATATGATTTTTTATATATACTTTATTATGTCATACAGGAACATTGACATTATGAAACAAGTCATTTCCTTTTCTTATAACTAATCACTTTGTCACCACCATGCCCCACTACACTCACACCCCCAATTGCATGTTCACACATACATGCCCCTTGTGTTATAGCTATATTTATTTACCTGTAGTTTACCAAATACTAATAGTGGGTTCTCACATCACCTGGAGTTCTTTCTGGCTTTTTTTGGCCCTATGATAGGAATACCTTCCTTTGTCTGTCTGTTCCTCACATTCTCTTCCTTTACCAACTCATTGTACATTTCCATTTATAAATCACCTTTTTCTTTTGATCCCCATCCCAAACTTTCCATTGTTTTTCTTAAACACCACTGTACTCAATACATGCTTGTTATATTTTACCTGTAACACCTTGTGATACTTATTCACAATACCAATAGGCTTCCCCTATCACTGTAAGTTCTCCCTACTCCATGCCTTATTTGAGCTTTAGCAGCACTCATATATTAGATATTTTAATTAAATACTTGTTTCAGATAAATGATTAGCTTATGAAAATTGTTTAGTTTTTGTATAAGTGGTATATACTTTAAGATGAATACGTTTTCATAGGGGTCTCTGTTCTGTTTTCTAAATTGACTGCATTTTCCAACATTACATAAGAATTAGAAAATTGGATACCTTCTTTCAGTTAGTGAAATACTTGGGCACAATATTCTTTTATTTATATATATATATATATATATATATATATATATATATATATATATAT
>NW_021703774.1:27213087-27265509 GCF_005190385.1 Monodon monoceros
TATATATATATATATATATATATATATATATATATATATATATATATATATATACACACACACACACACAGACACACACACACACACATCTGTGTTGTTCACTTATGGTGAATTAGGTAATTTTGGTTAGTAGTCCACCTAAGAACTTACTAGAAAAGCTGGACAGAATTTTCACAAAAAGGGTTGAGGGGAGGTGACATCCAAGAGCCAATAAGGATGTGAAGAATTATGGGTCAAAACACTCTGGAAGAAAGAAACCCAGAAAAGTGAGCCCACTCTTTCTCTAGGGGTATCTGCCAATTCTAGAAGACATGTCTGACATGTTAAGATTTGGAGTAACTGTCAGATCTGTGAATCAAATTTTGGAATCCGGGGCCTACCAAAAGGAGACATGGTAAATGACTATATTTTAGGTTGGCTCTCTAAAGGACTATACCCTAGAATAAAATGTAAACTGGATTTAGACTTACCTTTTAAGGATTGAAGTCTAGCATTAAATTATCTCATTCCTTAAATTTGGTTAACATAATCCCCTTTTGTGAGTCTCCTACAAGCCTGCTAAAAGCAAATCTCTAAAAGAAGATTATATCTTATTAGGCCTCAAACTATTTCCTTTTTCATGTATATTGTTCAATACTCATTAAAAAAAACAAGTATACAAATATTCAAGACAGTGTGGCCAAAACCACAAAAACAAAATAGACAACAGAGTCAGATTCATAGGGGCTCCAGATAATGGAGTTATCAGGCAAATTAAAATAAATATGTATTAGTATGTTCAAGGAAATAAAAGTTAAGGCTGAGAAATTCAGCATAGAGCTAGAAATTATAAAATAATGAATAAAATGAGAATTATAAAATTAAAAAATAAGATATTTAAAGTTCTTAGTGTTAGTGGGAGGTTTTAGTAATAAATTTGGTCTAGCATTAGGGAAAGTTAGTGAACTCAAAGATATGGTTCTAATCATATCCAGTTGAAAAATGAAAAGATAGAAGGATAGAAAATAAAGATAAATAAGAGGCAAATGTAAGATAAAGGGAATGCAGTGAGATGGTCTTACATAACACACATTTGGAGTCTCAAAAAATAAGAGTGAAAGAATGGGGCAGAAAGTATTTGAAGAGATAATGGCTGAAAACTTTATAAAATGTCTAAAAAGATATCAAATCACTTATTCAAGAAGTCCTATAAATCCTTATGGAGGAAAAAATAGAAGGAAAACCCACCTAGTTTTGTTAGACTTTTGAAAACAAAAGAAAGTGGGAAAATCAACAAAGCACATAGAGATAAAAAATACTTTGCCTTCAGAGGAGCAACAATGAGATCAAGAGGTAAGAGATCAACAGAAACCACTGACATGGAATGTATAGAATGGAATGATAGTCGGAGTTAATGTGCTGAAGGAAAATAAGTGCTAATGACCTAAAATATTTTCCAGAAATAAAAGTAAAATGAAAATATGTCAGTTGAATATTTTAACAATTTCAGTTAAATATTGATAACAATTTAAGAGGTATGGCCAACATGGTGGAGAAGGGAGACGCTGAGCTCTACTTCTCCCACAGGCACATCAGAATTGCAACTGTTTACAGATGAGAACAACCTGAAGACTAGCACGAGAGATTTTTCAAAACTAAAGATATAAAAATGGGTAGGAGGAGTGGAGACAGTTGCAGAGGTTCTCCCCAAAGGGTGAGAGGTCCAAGCCTTACATCACGCTCCCCAGCACAGGGATCCTGCACCAGGAAGAGGAGCACCCAGAATGTCTGGCTTTGAAAGTGAGCAAGACTCACATATGGGAGAGCTGGAGGACTGTAGGAAACAGACTTGCTCTTAAAGGGCTCATGTAAAATCTCCCAATGCAGAGGCCACAGAGGCAGTAATTTGAAGAGAGCCTGAGTCAGACCCACTTGCTTGATGACCTTGAGCCTCCCAGAGAGGCAGAAGGCAACTGTGACTCTCCCTAGGGATATAGATGCTGGCAGCAGCCATTTTGGAGAGCTCCTTCTACCAAAAGGACACTGGTGCTGGTAAGCAGCATTTTGAAGTTTTCCCTCTAGATTATCAGCACTGGTAGCTTGCCCACCCATCAGCCAGGAAGCACCAGCATGGAACCCAACAGGTCCTGGCTCTGCCCACCAGCCCCAGGGCCCCACACACCAGTGGGTCTGGATCAGCCTTGGGAGCCCTCAGGCACCACAGTCAACCTACTAGTGGGCCAGCAGCATCACGGGGACCTCCCAGAACCCACAGACAGCTGGCTTGGGACATGACCTAGCTATCCCACCAACCGGGTAGCACCCAAATACCCTGGGCCCTGAAGCTGGTGACCCCAGAACCTGGCCTTGACCGCCAGAAGATAAGAACTAGCCTCAGCACCTCCTGGACCATGAAGCCAGCTGTACTGGGACCCAGCCCCACCCACTAGTAGGCTGGCAGCCTCCACATGTCAGGGCCTGTTATCCAACCAACTCGGGGGTCAACACCCCCTACCACTGTGCCTATGGTGGTCAGCCCTGCCACAAGAGAAGGGCCCATACAGCCCACATGGAGGCACCATATAGCTCTGGTGACCAGAGGGAGGTGTGCTGCTAAGCCCCATATGATGATTCCTACATAAGTCCATTTCTCTAAACTGGGAAATGTAACCAACCTACCTAATACATAGAAATAAAAACAGAGAATTATGCAAAGTGAGGTAACAGAGAAATATGTTCCAAACAAAGGAAGAAGATAAAACCCCAGAAGAACTAAGTGAAGTAGAGGAAAGCAATTTACTGGATAAAGAGTTCAAGGTAATGATCATAAAGATGCTCAACATACTCAGGAGAAGAAAGGATGAACACAGTGAGAAGTTTAACAAAGAGTTAGAAAATGTAAAGAACAACCAGAGAAAACTGAAGAATACAATAGCTGAAATAAAAAATACACTAGAAGGAATCAATAGTAGATTAGATGATAGACGGAAAGATCAGTGAACTGGAAGACAGAGAGTAGTGGAAATCACACAAGATGAACTGAAAAAAGAAAAAAGGAATTTTAAAAAATAAAGTTAGTTTAAGAGACCTGGGGACAACATCAGACATACTAACATTCACATTATAAGAGATCCCGGAAGGAGAAGAGAGAGAGAAAGAGGAGAGAACTTATTTGAATAAATAATAGCTAAAAACTTCTTTAACCTGGAAAAGGAAACAGACATCTGGTCCAGGAGACATAGAGGCCAAAATAAAATGAACCTAAAGAGATTCATACCAATACATACTGTAATTAAAATGGCAAAATTTAAAGAAAGAGAATCTTCAAAGTAGCAAGGGAAAAGCAAGTAGTTATGTACAAGGGAACGTCCTTAAGACTATGAGCTGATTTTTCAGTAGAAACTTTTGCAGGCCTGAAGGGAGTGTCGTGATATATTTAAAGTGATGAAAGGAAAAGATCCTACAATCAAGAATGCTCTACCTAGCAATGCTGTCATTCAGATTTGATGGAGAGAGAAATAGTTTTATAGACAAAATCTAGAAGAGTTGAGCAGCACCAAACCAGTTATAAAAGAAATGTTAAAGGGACTTCCCTGACTGGGAAATAAAAGACCACAACTAGAAAATATGAAAATTAATAAAGGAAACATCTCATTGGTAACCAGGCAAATATATAATAATGCTGGTACATCAATCACTTTTAAAGCTAGTAGAAAGGTTAAAAGACAAAAGTAGTAAAATCATTTATAGCTACAATAAGTAGTTAAGGGACACACAAAACAAAATGATGTAAAATATGTCTAAAACATTAAATGTGTGTATGGGGGTGGATTGTTAGAATGTGTTTGAAGTTAAGTGATCATCAACTTAAAATGATCACATACAATGTTAATATAATGCAAGTATGATACTAAAGCTAGTCATCATGTCAGTAGGGAAGAGAACAAAAGAAGAAAGGAACAAAAAATAACCACAAAAACGACCAGAAAGCAATAAATAAAATGCCAGTAAATACAAAATGCCAATATATAGAGTTTAAAGCAAAGACTTTAGCAAGAGACAAAGAAGGATACACATGATGATAAAGGGATCAAGAAGAACATATAAAAATTGTAAATATATATGTACCCAACATAGGAGCACCTAAATACATAAAGCAAATATTAAAGGGAGATATTGACAATAACACAATAATAGGGGACTTTTAACATCCCACTTACATCAATGGACAGATCATCCAAACAGAAAAATTAGTAAGGCAATACTGGCCTTAAATTTCACATTAGACCAGATAATATAGATACATACATACACACACACACGCACATACACACACACACACACACACATACAAAGAGAGAGAGGATATTCCATCTAAACCCAGCAGAATACACATTCTTTTCAAGTGCACATGAAAGACTCTCCGGGATATATCACATGCTAGGCCACAAAACAGGTCTCAACAAATTTAAGGATTGAAATTATATCAAGCATCTTTTCCGACTATGAAGGTATGAGACTAGAAATCACCTACATGGACACATGGCAGCTAAACAATATGATACTAAATAATCAGTGGGTCACTAAATAAATCATAGAGGAAATAAAAGAATACTTTGAGACAAATGAAAATGGAAACACAATGATTCAAAATCAGTGGGATACAGCAAAAGCAGCTCTAAGAGGGAAACTTGTATTAATACATGCCTACCTCAGGAAACAAGAGAAATCTCAAATAAGCACCCTAACCTTTCACCTAAGAAAACTAGGATTAGAAGAATAAAGAATAAACAAAACCCTGAATTAGTAGAAAGAAATAAATAATAAAGGCCAGAGTAGAAATTAATAAAATAGAGACTGAAAAAATAATAGAAAATATCAATGAAACTAAAAGCTGGTTCTTTGAAAAAGTAAGCAAAATTGAAAATCCTTTAGACAGACTCATCAAGAAAAAGAGAAAAGGGCCAAAATAAATGAAATCTGAAATGAAAGAGGAGACATTACAACCAAAACCCCAGTAAAGAAAGGATCATAAAAGAATACTGTGAACAATTATACACCAGTAAAATGGACAACCTAGAAGTAATGGATAAATTACTAGAAATGTATAATCTCCCAAGACTGAATGAGGAAGAAATAGAGTATATGAACAGACCAGTTACCAGTAATTGAAATTGAATCAGTTTAAAAAAAACCAAAACCTTCCAACAAACAAAAGTTCAGGCCAGGCAGCTTTTCAGGTGAATTCTACCAAACATTTAAAGAAGAGCTAATATCTATCCTTGTTAAGCTACTCTAAAAAAATTGAAGAGGAGAAATGCTTAAATAAATGGTGTTGGGAAAACTGGCTGCTTCATGCAAAAGAATGAAACTGAACTACTTTCTTAAACTATATACAAAATAATCTCAAAATGAATTCAAGACTTAAATGTGAGAACTGAAAGCACAAAACTCCTAAAAGAAAACATAGTCGATATACTCTTTTTTAAAAAAATTTATTTATTTATTTATTTATTTACTTATGGCTGCATTGGGTCTTCGTTGCTGCATGCGGGCTTCCTTCAGCTGCGGCGAGCAGGGGCTACTCTTCATTGTGGTGCACAGGCCTCTCACTGCAGCGGCCTCTCCTGTTGCAGAGCATGGGCTCCAGGCACACGGGCCTCAGTAGTTGTGGCACACGGGCCCAGCAGCTGTGGCTCACGGGCTCCAGAGTGCAGGCTCAGCAGCTGTGGCGCACAGGCCTAGTTGCTCCATGGCATATGGGATCCTCCTGGACCAGGGCTCGAACCTGTGTCCCCTGCATTGGCAGGCAGACTCCCAACCACTGCGCCACCAGGGAAGCCCTCAGTATGCTCTTTGACATCAGTCTTAGCAATATTTTTTTGATAGGTCTTCCCAGGCAAGAAAAACAAAAGCAGAAATAAACAAATGAGAATATATCAAACAAAAGCTTCTACACAGTGAAGAGAACCATTAACAAAACAAAAAGGCAACTTACTAAATGGGAGAAGATATTTGCAAATTATATATCCAATAAATGGTTAATATTCAAAACACATAAAGAACTCTCACACAGTTCAATATCAGGAAAACAATCTGAATAAAAAATAAGCATAGGATCTGAATAGACATTTTTCCAAGGAAGACATACAGATGGCCAGCAGACCCATGAAAAGATGCTCAAAATGGAAATCAAAACCACAATGAGATATCACCTCACACCTGTTAGAATAGAAATTATCAGAAAGATAAGAAATAACAAGTGCTGATGAGGATGTGGGGAAAAGGGAACCCTTGTACACTGTTGGCAGGAATGTAAATTGGTGCAGCCACTATGGAAAACAGTATGGACGGTCCTCAAAAATTAAAAATAGTACTACCATCCAATCTAGCAAGTTTACTTCTAGTTATTTTTCTCAAGAAAATGAAAACACTAATTTGAAAAGATGTATGCACCCTTGTGTTCATTGCAGTATTATTTAAAGTAGCCAAGCTATGGAAGCAACCTTATTGTGTATCCATAGATGAATGGATAACGAAGATGTGGTATGCATACACAATGGAAAAAAGAATGAAATCTTAACGTGACAAAATGGATGAACCTAAAAGAGTATTATACTAAGTGAATAAGGCAGACAGAGACAAATACCATATGATTTCAGTTATATGTGGAATCTAAAAACAAAACAGAAACACATAGATATGGAGGACAAACAGGTGGTGGCCAGATAGGGAGGATGCAAAGAACAAAAAAATGGTACCTATGTGATGTAATGAATGCTAATTAGCTTTACTGAGGTATTCAGTTCACAATGCATATTTATATTTTTAAAGGAATTTTAAAGTGCAGAGCAGAGAAGAGATTACTGATACAGTTTGTTACCAGCAGGCCTGCTGTAAAGGAAATCCTTCTTCAGACAGAATAAAAATCATTCCAAATGGGAGGAAAGATGTGAGAATAAATGAAAAACAGTTAAAATAGTAAATAAGTTGATAAAGCCAAATGAGTATTGATCTTATGAACAATAATAATATATTTTGTGGTTTGATTATATAAAGAATAAAACAGATCTGAAATAATAGCATAAATTGAGGTCAACGGGAAAATGGAGTTCATTTCTAGAGACCTCACTGCGTTTTCTGGGAAGAGTTAGAAGTACTGATATATTAGACTTTGCTAAGTCAGGGATGAATGTTATAATTTCAAGGATAACTTCTAAAAGGAAAGGAAGGGTATGATGATCACCAAGATAATATGAAGAGAAATAGAATCATAAAACATTAATGAATCTGTTTTACATTATATAAGTGAACTCTGTGTAAGTTAAGAGTATATTTTAAAATAATGCAGAATAAGATGGCCGAAAACCCTGAAGGAAAACCAAACTGGAATCCTGAAAAATGTATAAAATAATAAAACAAAACCAGAAAGGCAAAGAGGAAAATAAGAAGAGGAAACAAGCAGAAAAAAATAAAACAGTGGACTCTTGTGCAACCATATAAATAATTGTATTAAGTATTAATGTATTTAACACTGCAGTTAAAAGGCAGAGAATTTCAGAATTGATGAAAATGCAAGGTTTACTTAAATACTCTCTGTAAGAGATGTACTTTAAATATAAAGAGAGCTAGGTTGTATCATGCATTCATTAAGCATAAAAAAGAGATTTGCTATATTATATGAGATTTCAAAATAAAATATTACTAGAAACTAGTAAGACAGCTAGGATAAAAGGGTCGATTGATCTGGATGATATACATTTATTAATATGTATGCATACAGTAACGATTAAAAAGAGAAAAACAGATAATCCCACCATCATATTTGGAAATTAAAAAATTTTTTTCAATAAGAGCAACTAGACAAAAAATCAACAAAGACATAGAATTATACTACCACCATGATGTAATTGATATTTACAGACTACTACACCCAAAATTGGCAGAATAAACAGTTTTCAAATACATATGGTTATTTCACCAGGATTAATTGTATCCTGGTTTATAATCCTGGATTATAAAATGATTGATTAGAAATCAAGTGAATAAGAAAACCAGAAAAGCTGCAGGTGTTTGGAAATTGAATAACATACCTCTTAGTAATCACTGAGTCAAAAACAAAATTCAAAAGAGCCATTACAAATTACAGCTGATCTTTGAACAATATGGTTCGAACTGCACTATTCAACTTATATGTGGATCTTTTTTCAATAAATACATTCTCCAGCGCTACACAATGCTTAGTTGGTTGAATCTGAGGATGCAAAACCACAGATACAGGCGGGTTCAATATGGCAGAGTAGGAGGACGTGGAGCTCTCCTCTCCTCACAACTAGGGCACTTACCAGGCACTGATGGGGGAGCTTGCACACCTGAGGGGATGGGAGGAACCCCCGAGCGATCGGGTAGGATGTTGGGGGAGGGAGAGGGGAGGATAAGTGGAGGCCAGACAGGACCGGTGCCCCTGAGGGGTGACTGGGGGAGGGGAAGAGTTCCCACGCTTGGAGGGGCCCACTCACAGAGAGAGGACCAACAGGGACAGGGAGAGACTCTCAAGGGATCAGAGGATTGGAAGGGAACACAGCCAGTGTTTCCCCTGCCCACTTGGGCCTAGGGAGTCTACTGAGGTCCAGGGCTTGATCTTCTGACCTCTGAGGGCCGCTCCGGCTGCATGGGTCCTGGGGGTGTGGGAGGGAGGGGGAGGAAAAGTAGAGGCTAGATGGGGACTGGTGCCCCTGAGGGGTGGCTGGGGGAGGGGAGGGGTTCCCACGCTCGGGAGGGGCCTACCCATGGTGAAGAGATCAGCGGGAATGGAGGGAAACCTTCTCGGGATCGGAGGATCAGGAGGGAACACAGCCAGCATTTCCCACACCCACTCAGGCCCAGGGAGCCTGGTGAGGTCCAGCACCTGATCCTCTGCCCTCCAAGGCCCCCTCTGGCCATGTGGGGCCTGGGGGCATGGGAGGAAGGGAGGAAAAGTAGAGGCAAGAAGGGATTGGTGTCCCTGAGGGACAGCTGGGGGAGGGGAGGGGAGGGGCTGGGGGAGGGGTCACCCCGAGGCCCCTCTGGGGGCCTAGGCCCCCCCCCCCCCCCACCCCCCCCGGGCCTCTTCCACCCACCTAAGCCTAGGCCCTGCCCGCGCCTAGCCCCACCCCCCACAGCTAAGCCTTTTTTTTTTAAACAGCATGAGCAAGTGGGTTTTATTCCAGAAATGCAACATTGATTTAATATTAAGGCTCAATTAAGTTAAGTATACCACATCAATAGAATAAAGGACAAAAACCACATTATCATCTCAGTAGCTGCATAAAAAGCATTGGGCAAAATTTAACATCCCTTCATGATAAAAACACTCAAACTAGAAATAGAAAGAAACATCTTCAACCTGATATAAGACATCTATGAAAAACCCACAGCTAACACCATACTTAATGGTGAAAGACAGAAATGCTTCCCCCTAAAATCAGGAACAATGCAAGAATGTCATCTCTCACCAATTCTATTCTATATTGTTCTGGAGGTTCTGGACAGGGCTATTAGGCAAAGGAAAGAAATAAAATGAATCTACATTGGAAAAGAAGTAAAACTTTTCTATTTGCAGATGACATAATCCTGTGTATAGAAAATCCTAAAGAACCCCCACCCGCTGCACAAAACTATTAGACCTAATACAGGGACTCAACAAGGTTACAATACAAGATCATATACAAAAATCAATTGTATTTCTATTCACTTACAATGAATAATTCAAAAATGAAAGTAATAAAACAGTTCCATTTACAATAGCATCAAAAGTATAATATACTTAGGAATAAATTTAACAAATGACATGCAAGACTTGTACACTGAAAACTACACAAAACATTGTTGAGTGAAATTAAAGAAGATCTAAATAAGTGGAAAGGCACCTCACATTCACGTATTGGAAGACTTAGTGTTAAGATGGCAATACTCCCCTAGTAGACCTACTGATTCAATAAAATCCCTATCAAAATTTGAACTGCTCTTTCCCCCCAGAAATTAATAATCTGACCCTAGAATTCTAACAATAACAAATAAAAGGGTCCTGGAATGGATGGAAAGTCTTGAAAAAGAAGAACAAAGTTCAAGTACTTACAATTCCCAATTTCAAAACCCACTACAAAGCTACTATAATCAAGACAGTATTGTACTGACATAAGGATAGTATATAGACAGATAATGGAATAGAATGGAGAGTCCAGAAACAAACCCATATCTCTGTGGTCAATTGATTATTGTCAGGGGGTGCCAAGGCCATTCAACGGCAAAGAACAATGTTTCAACAAATGGTGTTGGGATAACTGGATGTTCACATGCAAAAAAATGAATTTAGACCTATACCTCACACTGTATACAGCAATTAACTAAAAATTGATCAAAAACCTAAATGTAAGAGCTAAAACTATAAAACACTCAGAAGAAAACATAGATGTAAATGTTAATAATCTTGGATTAGGCAGTGATTTCCTAGGTATGATACAAAAAGCACAAGCAAGAAAAGAAACAAAAATAGGTAATTTGGAATCATCAAAATTAAAACTTTTATCCTTTGAAAGACAATATCAAGAAAGTGAAAAGACAACCCACAGTATGGGAGAAAATGTTTGCAAATCATATACGTTATAAGGGACTTGTATCCAGAATATACAAAGAAATCTTACAACTCAATACAAAAGACAAATCACACAATTAAAAAATGAGCAAAGGATTTGAATAGAAATTTCTCCAAAGAAGGTATACAAATAGCCCATGAGCACATGAGAAGGTGCTCAACATCATTAGCTTCAGGAAAACAAAAATCAAAGTCACAGTGAGATACCACTTCACATGCACTGGGATAGCTACAATAAAACAGACAGATAATAGCAAGTGTGGAGAAATTGGAAGCCTCATACAGTGCTGGTTGCAGTGTAAAATGGTACAGCTGCTTTGGAAAACAATATGGCAGGTCCTCAAAAGTTAAATATAGAGTTACCATATGACCCAGCAATTCCTCTCCTAAGTATATACCACAAAGAAATAAAAACTTATGTATACTCAAAAAAACTTACATATGATGTTCATAGTAGCATTATTCATAATTGCCAAAAAGTACAAACAATAGAAATATCCATGAACTGACAATTGGATAAATAAATATGGTACATTTTTACAATGTAATGTTATTCAAAAATAATAAGAAATGAAGTATTTCTTCATCATGGATGAGCCTGAAAAACATTTTGTTAAATCACAAGAAGCCAGTCGTAAAGAACAATATATTGTATGATTCCATTTATGTGAAGTGCTTAGAACAGGCAGACAGACAGAAAGTACATTGGTAGATGCCTAGGGTTAGGGTTTCTCGTTGGGGTGATTAAAATGTTCTTAAATGTGATTAAGTTATGGTGATGATTGCACAATTTTGTGAACATACTAGATATCGCTGACTTGTTCACATTAAAGGAGTACTTTGTGTGATATGTGAATTATATTCCAATAAAGCTGTTAAAATTGATATACGTAAATAAATTAATTAAATAACACTTCAGTCCATGTCAGATATTCCAGTAATCCCAAAGCTTCTCTGGAAATGACTGCTGTGATGCATGGATTGTGGTACCTTAGCTCCCAGGGCAGAGGTTGGGCCTGAGCTCCTGTGGTGGGAGTGCTGAGTCCAAACAGCTGGACCAACAGAGAAGCTCAGACCCCAGGGAATCTTAATTGGAGCGAGGTCTCCTGGAGGTCCTCATCTCAGCACCAAGACCCAGCTCTACCCAACTGCCTGCAAAACTCCAGTGCTGGATGCTGCAAGCCAAACAGCCAGTAAGACAGAAACACAGCCCCACCCATCAAAAAAAAAAAAAAAACAGATGACAAAAACATTTTACAGATGGAGGAGCAAGGTAAAAACCTACAAGACCAAATAAAAGAAGAGGAAATAGGCAACCTACCTGAAAAAGAATACAGAGTAATGATAGTAAAGATGATCCAAAGTCACAGAAATGGAATGGAGGCACGGATCAAGAAAATACAAGAGATGGTTAACAAAGACCTAGTAGAACTAAAAACCAAACAAACAGTGAATAACAACACAATAACTGAAATGAAAACTACACTAGAAGGAATCAATAGCAGAATAACTGAGACAGAAGAATGGATAAATGAGCTGGAAGATAGAATGGTGGAAATAACCACTGAGGAGCAGAATAAAGAATGAAAAGAACTGAGGACAGTCTCAGAGACCTCTGGGACAATATTAAATGCAACAACATAACAAATTATAGGGGTCCCAGAAGAAGAATAGAAAGAGAAAGTGTCTGAGAAAATATCTGAAGAAATTATAGTTGAAAACTTCCCTAACATGGGAAAGGAAATAGCCACCCAAGTCCAGGAAGCACAGAGAGTCCCATATAGGATAAACCTTAGGAGAAACACACCAAGACACATATTAATCAAACTAACAACAATTAAATTCAAAGAAAAAGAAATTAAAAACAGCAAGGGAAAAGCAACAAATAAAATACAAGGGAATCCCTATAAGGTTATCAGCTGATTTTTCAGCAGAAACTCTGCAGATCAGAAGGCAGTGGCAGGATATATTTAAAGTGATGAAAGGGAAAAACGTACAACCAAGATTACTCTACCCAGCAAGGATCTCATTCAGATTCAACAGAGAAATCAAAAGCTTTATAGGCAAACAAAAGCTAAGAGAATTCAGCACCACCAAACCAGCTTTACAACAAATGCTAAAGGAACTTCTCTAGGTGGGCAACACAAGAGAAGAAAAAGACCCACAAAAACAAACCCCAAACAATTAAGAAAATGGTAATAGGAACATACATACCAATAATCGCCTTGAATGTAAATGGATTTAATACTCCAACCAAAAGATACAGACTGGCTGAATGGATACAAAAACAGGACCCATATATGCTGTCTTCAAGAGATCCACTTCAGACTTAGGGATACATACAGACTGAAAGTGAGGAGATGGAAAAAGCTATTCCATGCAAATGGAAATCAAAAGAAAGCTGGAGTAGCAATACTCGTATCAGATAAAATAGACTTTAAAATAAAGGCTTGTTACAAGAGACATGGAAGGACACTACATAATGATCAAGGGATTAATCCAAGAAGAAAACATAATAATCATAAATATTTATGCACCCAACATAAGAGCACCTCAGTACATAAGGCAAATGCTAACAGCCATAAAAGGGGAAATCAACAGTAACACTATAATAGTGGTGGAATTTAACACCCTATGTACACCAATGGACAGATCATCCAGACAGAAAATAAATAAGGAAACAGAAGCTTTAAATAACACAATACACCACATAGATTTAATTGATATTTATAAGACATTCCACCGGAAAGCAGTAGAATACTGCTTAAGCGCACAAGGAACATACTCCAAGATAGATCACATCTTGTGTCACAAATCAAGCCTCGGAAAATGTAAGGAAATTGAAATCATATCAAGTATCTTTTTTGACCACAACGCTATGAGATTAGAAATCAGAGGAAAAAAGCTGTAAATAACACAAACACATGGAGGCTAAACAGTGCGCTGCTAAAAAACTAAGAGATCACTGAAGAAATCAAAAAGGAAAGAAAAAAAGTACATAGAAACAAATGACAACAAAAACACAATGACTCAAAACTGTTTCCAAAACACAGGAAAAGCACTTCTAAGAGGGAAGTATGTAGCAATTGAATCTCACCTCAAGAAACAAGAAAAATCTCACATAAACAATCTAACCTTACACCTAAAGCAACTAGAGAAAGAAGAACAAAGGAAACCCAAAGTTAGCAAAGGGAAAGAAATCATAAAGATCAGAGCAGAAATAAATGAAATAGAAATGAAGAAAACAATAGCAAAGATCAATAAAAAGTTGGTTCTTTCAGAAGATAAACAAAATTGATAAACCTTTAGCCAGACTCATCAAGAAAAGGGAGAGGACTCAATAAAGTTAGAAATGAAAAAGGAGAAATTACAACTGACACCGCAGAAATACAAAGGATCATGAGACTAATACAAGCAACTATGTGCAAATAAAATGGACAACCTGGAAGAAATGGACAAATTCTTGGAAAGGTACAATTTTCCAAGACTGAACCAGGAAGAAATAGAAAATATAAGCAGACCAATCATAGGTACTGAAATTGAAACTGTGATTGAAAATCTTCCAACAAACAAAAGTCTAGGACCAGATCACTTCACTGGCGAATTCTATCAAATATTTAGAGAAGAGCTAATACCTATCCTTCTCAAACTCTTCCAAAAAATTGCAGAGGGAGGATCACTCCCAAACTTGTTCAACGAGGCCACCATCACCCTGATACCAAAACCAAAGATATTAGACAAAAAAATTACAGACGAATATCACTGATGAGCATAGATGCAAAAAGGTGCTTAGAGAGAAATGTATCACCTCTAATGCTTGTATTTGAAAAGAAGAACGTTCTCTAGTCATTAAATTTCCATCTTAAGAAAGTAGAAAAGTAGAGTAAATTAATCCCAGAGCAATCCAAAAGAAGGAAACAATAGACAGTAGAATTCAATTAAATAGAAAGCAGAAAAATAATAGGGAATAATCCATAAACAAAAGTTAGTTCTTTGAAATACTTAATAGAATCAAAAAATGTCTTGGAAGATTGTTAGGAAAAAATAGAAAAAAGAGGGAAGACACAAATTACTGATACCCCTAGAAAACATTGGCAAACTTGGACAGCTCAATATCAATGAACAGTATTGAGTTTGAGTAAAAAAATTTTTCCTGAAGAAAAACTCCAATTCCAGATGGCTTCACTATTTACTTCTGTCAAGTATTTGAAGAGGAAATATTACCAAGCCTACACAATTAATTACATAAAATAATGGAGGTGGGAACCTTTCCCTTCTCATTTTATAAGGCTAGTGTCACCCTCATTCCAAAAAATGGTCAGTGCTACCATAAGAAGAGAGAACTATATCAACAAAATATTAGCAAACCAAATCCAACAACACATAAAAAGATCATACACCATAACCAATTGGGATCATCCCAAGTTCACAAGGATGGTTCAACATACACAAATCAGTCAATGTGGTACACCACATAAAAGCCAAAAACCACATGACCATCTCAATAGATGCAGAAAAAGCATTTGACAAAATTCAACATGTATTCATGATTAAAACTCTTACAAAAGTGGGTAGAGAGGGAACATATCTCAAGATAATAAAAGTTATTCATGACAGACCTATAGCCAATATAATACTCAGTGGTGAAAAGCTGAAAGCTTTCCTGCTAAAATCTGGAGCAAGACAAGGATACCCACTTGCACTTCTTCTATTCAACATAGTATTGGAAGTCCTAACCGCGGCAGTCAAACATGAAGAAGAAATAAAAGGTATCCAAACTGGAATGCAAGAGGTCAAATTGTTATTATATGCAGATGATAATATATTATATATACAAAACCCTAAAGACTCCACATAAAAACTACTAGAAATGATAAACGAACTCAACAAGGTAGCAGGATACAAGATTAACATACAGAAATTGGTTGCATTTCTTTTCACCAATGATGAACTATCAGAGAATATAAAAAAAAATACCTTTAAAAATTGCACCCCCCAAAATAAAATACTTATGAATAAATTTGATCAAAGGAGGTGAAAGACTTATACACTGAGAACTAACATTAATAAGGGAAATTGAAGATAATTCAAAGAAATGGAAAGATATCCCATGCTCTTGGATTAGAAGAATTAATATTGTTAAAATGGCTATACTACTCAAAGCAATCTACAGATTTGATGCAATCCCTATCAAATTACCCATGACATTTTTCACAGAACTAGAACAAATAATCCTAAAATTCATATGGAACCATAAAAGACCCAGAATGACCAAAGCAATCCTGAAGAAAAAGAACAAAGCAGGAGGCATAACCCTCCCAGACTTCAGACAATACTACAAAGCTACAGTTATCAAAATAGTGTGGTATTGGCACAAAATCAGACATATGGATCAATGGAACAGTACAGAGAGCCCAGAAATAAACCCACACACCAGTTGTCAATTAATCTTCAACAAAGGGGGCAAGAATATACAACAGGGAAAAGACAATCTCTTCAGCAAGTGGTGTTGTGAAAGTTGGACAGCCGCATATAAATCAATGAAATTAGAACACATCCTGTCACCATACACAAAAATAAACTCAAAATGGCTTAAAGACTTAAACATAAGAAATGACACCATAAAACTCCTAGAAGAGATCATAGGCTAAACATTCTCTGACATAAATCTTAACATTGTTTTCTTAGGTCAGTCTCCTAAGGCAAGAGAAATAAAAACAAAAATAAACAAATGAGACCTAATCAAACTTACAAGCTTTTGCACAGCATAGGAAACGATAAACAAAACGAAAAGACAACTTACAAGAATGGGAGAAAATATTTTCAAATATTGCAACCAACAAGAGCTTAATTTCCAAAATATACAAACAGCTCATAACAACAGCAAAACAAACAGCCTAGTCAAACAATGGGCAGAAGACGTAAATAGAGATTTCTCCAAAGAACAAATATAGATGACCAATAAGCATGTGAAAAGATGCTCAACATTGCTATTGGAGAATGCAAATCAAAACTGCAATGAGGTACCACCTCACACCAGTCAGAATGTCCATCATTAAAAAGTTACAAATAACAAATGCTGGAGAGGGTGTGGAGGAAAGGGAACCCTCCTACATTGTTGATGGGAATGTAAGTTGGTGCAGCCACTGTGGAAAACGGTATGGAGGTATCTCAGAAATCTACAAACAGAATTAGCATATGATCCAGCAATCCCACTCCTGGGCATATATTCATACAAAAGCATAATTCAGGGCTTCCCTGGTGGCACAGTGGTTGAGAGTCCACCTGCTGATGCAGGGGACACAGGTTCGTGCCCCGGTCCAGGAAGATCCCACATGCCACAGAGCGGCTACCCATGAGCCATGGCTGCTGAGCCTGCATGTCCGGAGCCTGTGCTCCACAACGGGAGAGGCCACAACTGTGAGAGGCTCATGTACCGCCAAAAAAAAAAGTATAATTCAGAAAGCCATGTGCCCCTATATTCATAGCAGCTGTATTCACAATAGCTAAGACATAGAAACAACCTAAATACCCATCGACAGATGAATGAATAAAGATGTGGTACATATATACAATGGAATACTACTCAGCCATGGAAAAGAACGAAATGCCATTTGCAGCAACATGGATGCAACTAGAGATTATCATACTAAGTGAAGTAAGTCAGAAAGAGAAAGACAAAATATGATATCGCTTATATGTGGAATCTAAAATATGACACAAATGAACCTATCTATGAAACAAAAACAGAATCTTTGACCTAGAGAACAGACTGGTGGTTGCCAAGGGAGAGGGAGTTGGGGGAGCGATAGAATGGCAGGTTGGGATTAGCAGATGTAAGCTTTTATATATAGAATGGAGAAACAACAAAGTCCTATATAGCACAGGGAACTATGTTCAATATCCTATCATAAACCATAAAGGAAAAGAATACATTAAAAACATGTATATATATTTAACTGTATTACTTTGCTATACAGCAAAATTAGCAATGTAAATCAACTATAGTTCACTAAAAATATTGATTTAAGAAAAAAAGAAGTAGCCCAATGTACTTGTGACTATAGTCAATGCAAAATTTCTTAACAAAAGTTTGACAAATCAAATTCAAAAAATATGCAAGAAAAAGGTTAATACATTATGACTAAATGGAGTTTATACTAGAATTCAGTTGTATTAACATCTGAAAATCGTTCAACTAATTTCACTGTATTAATAGGATAAAAGAAAACTACATGGTCATTTCAACAGGTGCAGAAGAAGCATTTGAAAAAATTCAACACTCTTTCTTAACAAAAACACTCAGCTGGCTAGGAATGGAAGGGAACTTACTCAACTTGATTAAGGGTATCTACAAACTACAGGTTAATAATACTCAAAGGTAAAAGGCTTGATATTTTCTCTCTTAACATGTGGAACAAAGTAAGAATGTCTGCTGTCACCACTTTTAACATTGTACTGATGGTCTGTTCTAGTGCATTATAAGGCAAGAGAAAGAAATGAAAGGGAAACACACTGGAAAGGAAGAAGTAAATTGCTCTTATTTGTAGACAATATGGTAGTATTTGTAGAAAATTCAGAAAAATAAAAGCTGTTAGAAATAGTAAATGAAATTATTAAGGCTATAGAATAAAAGGTCAACATAGAAAAAGCAATTGTATTTCTAAATACTAGCAAGAAAAATTAGAAAATGAAAAAAAATTTAAACTTCCATAATAGCATAAAAGAATACTTAGAAATAAATTTAGTTAAAGATTTGCAAGACATTTTCACAGAAAATTACAAAACACTGCATTAGAAAATTGAAGACCTAAATAAATGGAGAGCTATACCATGTTCATGGATTGGAAGACTTAGTTTATTAAGATGGCAATATCCTCCAGATTGACCTACAGATTTAATGCAATTCTAACAGACTTTGTCTTAAGAAATCTGCAAACTGATTTTATTTATATGGAAATAAATGATCCTTTATCTGATAGCACAAGTGTCAAAAAGTAAAAGCTTCATACTACTGCTCCTGAGATTTATTATTTAAGCTACAAACTGCCTATCATTTTTTAAAACAGAAACTTACCTATGATCTGGGAACAGTTTTTGCCTTTGAAAGCTTTTTCTTGGAACATCTGTTGGACCATAATAAAGAAACTGAGTATGTCAGTGATGGACTTACAATGGCTAAACAATACATTTTAAAAGTGTGGCAAAGTTTTGGGGGTTCATATACTTTATAGATAAGATGTGTGCAGATAATTAAAATTTAACCATACTTTAAAAGGATTTTTAGTCAGTTTTCTTACAATCGTCTTCTCCGTCTCCCCTTCTCCTCCCCCTCCTCCTCCTCCTTCTTCTTTGTTAATATACCTCCAAATAAATGCTAGTATATCTTGAAGTAAAGATGGGGCTTATGTATTACTCTGGAATAGACTTTGTGTTGATTTTATATTTTATAAAAGAGAAATATTTGCATCATTATGATTCTTTATTAATGGGAATTTTTTCTTGTTTTTGTAGGGAAGAATGGACAGAAGCTATCCAGGCTGTAGCAGACAGACTCCAGAGGCAAGAAGAGGAGAGAATGAATTGTAGTCCAACTTCACAAATTGATAATATAGGAGAGGAAGAGATGGATGCTTCTACAACCCATCATAAAAGAAAGGTAGAAAATAACATCTTACTCCCCTCCTCAGCACAACATTTATATGTGTAGAAGAAATACGTTAACAACTGCCATTTGCAAAAACTGTTAGCCAATTCTCTTATGATATGCTATTATATTGGTGTGGATGGTTTTTAATAAGGTGAATCTTAAACCTGTCATTGTTTAAAACGAAATAATTGAAACATCACTTTATTTCAGTGTTTCAGCAATTACCGCTGAATGCTGAAAGGGCTGTTAGGAAGTTGTGATTGATGTGCCATCATACTACTTTATAATTTGCATTTTTCCCTTATTGTTTTTAATACTATTTTAGAAACTTGGAAATAAAGTGTTTTCCCTAATATGGTCCTTTTCTATTTGGCATTCTGTGTTCTCCTGAAAGCAGAAGGTGAAATGGCTCTGGTATACTTCCTGCTTTGTGCCCCAGCCTCACTAATGTCAGCAGGAAAGCAAACAGTCTTGGAAATTATAGCTTTTTATTTTAGTGGCTGCTTCTGAGCCAATGAGAGAAATAGATTTTTTCTTCCCTCAGTGCTGCAGAATAATAATTGCCAATTTATATATTTATGAGAATTATAAATTATGCTTTTCATTGCTATAGAAAATTGCAAAGCAACTCCCTATGTAAAAAGTGATATTTTAAGATTAAGGGTAAAAGTATTCAAAATAGATGAACATGCCATTTTTAATGTTAGAATATATTTGTTATAATAGATTTTAAATTAATCTTCAGGTAGGAAAATGCTAATTCTTAAGGTAATGATCCATGTAATTTGGTATTAGCACAGTGATTAAGAACTCTTTGGAGTTAGACTGCCTGAGTTCAAATCCTCTTTTTCCTATGTGCTAACCATGGGAACTTGCTGAGCTTTACAGTTACAACTTAGATTTAGTTAATCATCCTTTCCTTACCTGAAATTTCTATTCTAATTAGAATAATATTCTATACTTGATCTTGGCCAAATGTCTGAGAACCCTGTATGTCTTCCTTGAAGACTAATCCTCTATTTGTTAGTTGAATTTTATCCCTGTTTTCTTTTGAATCACCTTAACAACGCTCTCTCTGCCCTTGTTCCTCAGGTACTGCAAAGAGAAAAATACAATCTAGCTTTAGCCACCTTCTCAGAGAGAAAAAAGCTTCTTTTGCTCATGTATATGCACATGTACACAATTAATTTGAAATTTGACTATGCTTATAAATTTAAAGTCATATCCTGATTATTGTCACCCTTTGAGTAATAAACTACCTTGTTCAGTAACAAGCTAGACTGCTGTAGAAATTCTTAATAAGAAAGATTAATAGTAAGATGCTGTTTAGGCAGTTAGAGGTTGAAAGTGGGAAGTTTATAACACTCTAACTAGAAATACTGTTACTGATAGATGTAAGAATTTTGGAAATGAATATTTGCAGAAGAACTTTGAATGAAGAGAGACAACCATTTTGAAAGATATAAAAATGGAAAACTATGGAAGATCCTTCTTTTTCTGTTAAGGCAGGTTGTAAATAATTATTAAAGCATAATACGTTTTCCTGTTTTTTTACCAGTGTTGATTATCTTAGAATTTATCACCTTCACTAATTATCACTTACAAAGATTTATTATATGCTTATTTTGTGCTAGGCTCTGAGCAGTACTTTTATATGTGTTATCTCATTTGATCCTCATAGGAATCATATGAGGTAGGTACTGTTATCCCATTTTACAGTTGAGTCCTATGATATTTAAAGAAGTTAAATATCTTATTCAAGCATATAATGACTTTACACACTATGCAACTTCAGTATGCAGTCTACTTTTTTTTGATTCACATATCTTGAGCTTCTATAATCTCTGTAATTGTTATAGTCATAACATAAACGAGCTATATTAGAAACAAAATTATACAGATAGACTCTCTTATATTTGTACTCTGTTTCTCAAAATAGTATGTCAAATTGTTGCATTTACACAGTGTTTGAATATTAGTTAATTTCATTTTATATTAGAGCACTCTTGGAAAAAATCAGTAGAATTTTAATATTATAGAATACTGATAGAAAGTGAGGTTTTTGTTGTCCTACTGCTTGAGTTCATGTCCTGGGTCTACAATGTGTGTAATTGTGGGGAAAGTCCCTTAATCTTTCTGTCCTTTAGTCCCTTTATCTATAAAAGGAAGATAACAGTGGTACTTACCTCAGAGAGTTGTGAGGATTAAAATATAGTTTGGAATATATGTGAAGTACGTATATACTAAGTGCTCAATGAATATTAGCTATTATTAGCTAGTATTCTACTTTATCTACATAAACATAATTAAACATTCCCACATTTTTAAACTGGAGTCTCCTAGAATTCTCTTGTTGAAACTAAGCCTCCAAAATGAAAAATTGATAGAAGTATTTTGAATTTGGGGGGGTCGGGGTCCATTGTCTTATTTAGCCTATATCTTATTTCCATTGTAATTTTAAAATTTTATTTAATATGAAATAGTATAAAAAGTTTGAAATAACAAACAGTCCAGAAAAAGAACATTTGTACCACTAACTATGCTATAACAATCGTAATAACTTGGTTCAAAAGGGTGAAATGTTACTATCACTTCCTTAAGATGACTCTAAAACTACAGTTGACACATGAACAACACAGAAGCTTGGTGAGCTGCCCTCTGCACAGTTAAAATTCTGCCTATAAGTTATAGTCGGCCCTCTGTGTCCCAGTTCTCCCTATCTGTGGTTCCTGTGATGCAACATTTCCTCCACATGCACTCTTGTTTTATATCTGTGGTTCTGCATTTGAGGATTCAACCAACAGTGGATCAAAAAAAATGAGTAGAAAAAAATCCACATGTAAATGGATCCACAGAACTCAAACCCATGTTGTTCAAGAGTCAGCTATATATCCTTTATGAATTTCAGTTATAAAAAGAATGTACAAGTTCAGATTACTTTAAATTTTAGATTGTAAACACAAATATTTTCAGATAAGAATATCCTTCTCTGAGAGATAGCTTCAGGATGGCGGAGGAGTAAGGCATGTAGCTCACCTTCCTCCCCATGAATACATCAAAAATACATTTACATGAGGAACAGCTCCTACAGAACACGTACTGAACGCTGGCAGAAGACCTCAGACTTCCCAAAAGGCAAGAAACTCCCCACATACCTGGCTGTGTGGCTAACAGGGTCTTGGTGCTCCGGCCAGGTGTCAGGCCTGAGCCTCTGAGGTGGGAGAGCCGAGTTCAGGACATTAGTCCACCAGAGACCTCCCAGCCCCGTGTAATATCAAATGGCGAAAGCTCTCTCAGAGATCTCCACCTCAACAGGAAGAGCCAGCTACACTCAACAACCAGCAAGCTACAGTGCTGGACAACCTATGCCAAACAACTAACAAGACAGGAACACAACCCTACCCATTAGTGGGAAGGCTGCCTAAAATCATAATAAAGTCACAGACACCCCAAAACACACCAGCAGATGTGGACATTCCATCCAAAAACAACAGAATACACTTTCTTCTCAAGTGTTCATGGAACATTCTCCAGGATAGATCATATCTTGGTCACAAATCAAGCCTTGGCAAATGCAAGAAAATTGAAATCATATCATGTATCTTTTCTGACCACAACGCTATGAGACTAGGTATCAATTACAGGAAAAAAATCTGTGAAAAATACAAATACATGGAGGCTAAACAATACTACTAAATAACCAAGACATCACTGAAGAAATCAAAGAGGAAATCAAAAAATAACATAGAAACAAATGACAATGAAAACACAAGGACCCAAAACCTATGGGATGCAACAAAAGCAGTTCTAAGAGGAAAGTTTATAGCAATACCTACCTCAAAAAACAAGAAACATCTCAAATAAACAACCTAACCTTACACCTGAAGCAGTTAGAGAAAGAAGAACAAAAAACCCCCAAATTTAGAAGAAGGAAAGAAATCATAAAGATCAGATCAGAAATAAATGAAAAAGAAATGAAAGAAACAATAGCTAAGATCAAAAACACTAAGAGCTGGTTCTTTGAGAACATAAACAAAATTAATAAACCATTAGCCAGACTCATCAAGAGAAAAAGGGAGAAGACTCAAATCAATAGAATTAGAAATGAAAAAGGAGACATAACAACTGACACAGCAGAAATACAAAGGATCATGAGGGATGACTACAAGCAACTATATGCCAGTAAAATGGGCAACCTGGAAAAAATGGACAAATTCTTTAAAAGCACAACCTTCTGAGACTGAACCAGGAAGAAATAGCAAAAATGAACAGACCGATCACAAGCACTGAAATTGAAACTGTGATTAAAAATCTTCCAACAAACAAAAGCCCAGGACCAGATGGCTTCACAGGTGAATTCTATCAAACATTTAGAGAAGAGCTAACACCTGTCCTTCTCAAACTCTTCCAAAATATAGCAGAGGGAGGAACACTCCCAAACTCATTCTATGAGGCCACCATCACCCTGATAGCAAAACCAGACAAAGATGTCACAAGAAAAGGAAACTACAGGCCAATATCACTGATGAACATAGATGCATAAATCCTCAAAAAAATACTAGCAAACAGAATCCAACAGCACATTAAAATGATCATACACCATGATCAAGTGGGGTTTATCCCAGGAATGCAAGGATTTTTCAATTTACACAAATCAATCAATGTGATACACCATATTAACAAATTGAAGGAGAAAAACCATATGATCATCTCGATAAAAGCTTTCACAAGAAAAAGCTTTTGACAAAATTCAAAATTTTGAATTTTTGATAATCGATTAATGATAAAAACTCTCCAGAAAGTAAGCATAGAGGGAACTTACCTCAACATAATAAAGGCCATGTATGCCACAGCCAACTTTGTTCTCACTGGTGAAAAACTGAAACCATTTCCACTAAGATCTAGAACAAGACAAGGTTGCCCCCTCTCACCACTATTATTCAACATAGTTTTGGAAGTTTTAGCCACAGCAATCAGAGAAGAAAAAAAAAATGAATCCAAATCAGAAAAGAAGTAAAACTGCCACTGTTTGCATATGACATGATACTATACATAGAGAATCCAGAGATGCTACCAAAAAACTACTAGAGCTAATCAATGAATCTGGTAAAGTAGCAGGGTATAAAATTAATGCACAGAAATCTCCTGCATTCCTATACACTAATGATGAAAAATATGAAGGAGAAATTAAGGAAACACTCCCATTTACCACTGCAACAAAAAGAATAAAATACCTAGGAATAAACCTACCTAAGGAGACAAAAGACCTGTATGCAGAAAACTATAAGACACTGATGAAATAAATTAAATACAAACAGATGGAGAGATATACCATGTTCTTGGATTGGAAGAATCAACAATTGTGAAAATGACTATACTACCCAAAGCAATCTACAGATTCAGTGCAATCCCTATCAAACTATGAATGGCATTTTTCACAGAACTAGTACAAAACATTTCACAATTTGTATGAAAATACAAAAGACCCCAGATAGCCAAAACAATCTTGAGAAAGAAACCTGGAGCTGGAGGAATCGGGTTCCCTGACTTCAGACACTACTACAAAGCTACAGTAATCAAGACAGTATGGTACTGGCACAAAAACAGAAATATAGGTCAATGGAACAGGATAGAAAGCCCAGAGATAAACCCACACACAAATGGTCACCTTATCTTGATAAAGGAGGTAAGAATATACAATGGAGAAAAAACAGCCTCTTCAATAAGTGGTGCTGGAAAAACTGGACAGGTACATGTAAAAGAATGAAATTATAACACTCCCTAATACCTTACACAAAAATGAACTCAAAATGGAGTAAAGACCTAAATGTAAGGCCAGGCACTATCAAACTCTTAGAGGAAAACAGGCAGAACACTCTAAGACATAACATCACAGCAAGATCTTTTTTGACCCACCTCACCGAGAAATGGAAATAAAAACAAAAATAAAAAGATGGGACCTAATGAAACTTAAAACTTATGCAAAGCAAAGGAAAACATAAACAAGATGAAAAGACAACCCTCAGAATGGGAGAAAATATTTGCAAACGAAGCAGCTGACAAAGAATTAATCTGCAAAATACACAGGCAGCTCATGCAGCTCAATATCAAAACAAACAACCCAATCCAAAAGTGGGCAGAAGACGTAAATAGACATTTCTCCAAAGGAGATATACAGATTGCCAGCAAACACATGAAAGGATTCCCAGTAAACACATGAAAGGATTCCCAGTATCACTAATCATTAGGAAATGCAAATCAAAATCACAATGAGGTATCACCTTACATAGTCAGAATGGCCATCATCAAAAAATCTACAAACAGTAAATGCTGGAGAGGGTGAGGGTGTGGAGAAAAGGGAACCATTTTGCACTCCTCGTGGGAATGTAAATTGATAGAGCCAGTATGGTGAACAGTATGGAGGTTCCTTAAAAAACTAAAAATAGAACTACCATTTGACCCAGCAATCCCACTAATGGGCATATACCCTGAGAACACCATAATCCAAAAAGAGTCATGTACCACAATGTTCATTGCAGCTCTATTTACAATAGCCAAGACATGGAAGCAACCTAAGTGTCCATCGACAGATGAATGGATAAAGAAGATGTGACAAATATATACAATGGAATATTACTCAGCCATAAAAAGAAACGAAATTGAGTTATTTGTAGTGAGCTTGTTGGACCTAGAATGTGTCATACAAGAGTGAAGTAAGACAGAAAGAGAAAACAAATACCGTATGCTAACACATGTATATGGAATCTAAAAAAAAAATTAAAAAATGGTTCTGTATAACCTAGGGGCAGGACAGGAAGGAATAAAGACACAGACGTAGATAATGGGCTTGAGGAAATGGGGAAGAGGAAGGGTAAGCTGGGACAAATGAGAGAGTGGCATGGACATATATATACTACCAAATGTAAAATAGCTAGCTAGTGGGAAGCAGCCGCATAGCACAGTGAGATCAGCTTGGTGCTTTGTGTCCACTTGCAGGGGGCATAGGGTGGGTGGGAGGGAGACACAAGAGGGAAGAGATATGGGGATGTACGTTTATGTAAAGCTGATTCACTTTGTTATATAGCAGAAACTAACACACCATTGTAAAGCAATTATACTCCAATAAAGATGTTTTAAAAAAATGAATATCCTTCTCATAATTTACAGAATATATTTTCTTCTTTGTTCACTTTTTGACAAATGGGCACTAGGATGAAGAAAATACCTACTGATTATGGTAGCTATGCTGAGAATTGTCTTAACTGCTCTCTGTTACATTGATCCGACAGATGTGGTAGAGTATTGCCATAGTGTCTGCTCTGCAGCTTGAAACTCTTGGAGAGGGAAGAATACTGGTGGTGGAGAGAAGAGGCAACGGCCTTGCAACCAGATTCAAGTGCTAATCTTTGTTTAAATTAAAGATGATTTTTCAAAGGAATTTGATTAGAGCAGTGGTCCCCAACCGCCCCTCATCCACACACACCCCCGCCCCCGCCAGGCCGCACAGCAGGAGGTGAGCAGCGGGTGAGCGAGTGAAGCTTCATGTGTCGCTCCCCATTGCTCCCCATCTCTTGCATTACTGCCTCAACCATCCCTCCCACCCTCAGTCCGTGTTAAAATTGTCTTCCACGAAACAATTACACAAAAATGAAGGTTGGGGTCTGCTGGACTAGAGGACGCAGGAATGCTTAATCTTGGTCTGCCAAGCTGCCATTATCTATACCCTGTCATCTATGTGAAGCGGCACAGCATAAAAGGATTAACAGTCAAATGGGAATAAAAATTCTGCTTAGTTTTCAAGTAACCAATGTAGGCCTTTCTGGGAGCAGCTGTTTATCATCTCATGACTTACGTAAGAAGTATAATCAGTACCTCCTATATTCCAATTATGTCTGATTCCAGTTCTTGGAATTTTCTTACTGCCTGACTACCATAACTGATAACAATGGGTAGCATACAGAGGAGAGGAATAAAAGAACAGACCTGCTGAAATCAAGTGATCTCTCACTTCCTACTCAGAGGGAGGAGCAGCATAATGTGTTGTAGAAGTTGACTGATAAGATTAGAGCTTCCCCTTCCTTGGGCAAAAGCACTAGAGGAAGCAGGCAGAGAGGTGAACTTCTTGAAAGCCTCCTTTCACTCTGTGGGCCTTATTTGGTTTATCTCTTACATTGTAAATATATGTGGAATTAATCTTTTTTGACCAAATATGCTAAAACCATTGTATTTTTTTCTTTGTATTCCTCTTCAATTATATATAAATATTTGTAACCTAATTTGGGGGCTAGACAATCTTTTTCTTACATTCTAGTGTGTGTGATTTGAATATACTTATTAAGCACTTTTTGTATATGCACATGCATCTCTTAACCTAAAACAGCCACGTTGATATGTTAGAGATTATGTAAAAGAAAGAGTATAACTCTGTAAAATATTTCCCTAATAAATTCTTACGTTTGGGTTTTAGAGGGTTAATTTTTCTGGAGAGTGTCTTATGCTCTTAAAAAAATTTTTTTTTATTGAAATATTGTTGATTTACAATATTGCACTAGTTTCAGCTCATATTTTTAAACTTTTTTTATTGAAGTGTAGCTGATATACGGTATTGTGTTAGTTGATTTACAATTTGTGTTGCTTTCCCCTTTGGTAACCATAGATTGTTTTCTATGTCTGTGAGTCTGTTTCTGTTTTGGAAATAATTCATTTGTACTTTTTAAAAAGTTTCCACATATAAGTGATGTAATATTTGTATTTCTCTGACTTACCTTCACTTAGTATGATAATCTCTAGGTCCATCCACGTTGTTGCAAATGGCATTATTTCATTCTTTTTTTCATGGCTGAGTAATATTCCATTGTGTGTGTGTGTGTGTGTGTGTGTGTGTGTGTGTGTGTGTGTGTGTATCATATCTTTATCCATTCATGTGTTGATGGACACTTAGTTTGCTTGTATATCTTGGCTATTGTAAATAGTATGTTATGCTCTTATTTTTAATTAAAATCTTATTGTATCTTTTCCCTTAACACCATCCAAAAGAGGAAAATAGTTTACATTTCATTTGTAAAGACTAGATAATCACCGTGTATACCGCACTGAAGATGAACATTTGGTATCAAAGATAATTTTTAAATTTTCCAAAGTTTTATCAAAATAGATATGATAAATGGTTCTGATTTTATCATATAGTAATATAAATTTTATATAGTAATGTAAATTTTTGTTAGTAATATAAGTTTCCATGTAAATTCCTCTTTTTTTTTTAAGATTGACATACTGACAGAAGCTATGAAATTTAGTGTTAAGTCTGTCATCCTTTTTTAAAACCTCCTTGTCTCTAAGAATTACAATCCTTAAAGAATATAGTACTATTTCATTATTATATATTGCTTTTCATGTGAAAATGTCATAAAGCAATTTACAGCTTATTTTCTAATTTTTATCCCCAGAATTCATTTTCAGTTTATATGATATTTAGTAATGGGACACAGCAAGTATCATTTTCCAGTGTTTTTAGATATAAAATTAGGTGATTACTGTTCAAATGAAGTTGTGAGCAATAAAAATAACATTATGGCTTATTTATGAGAATAATGTCTCTCAGTTCTTCACTGCTGTGAAGTAAAGTTCCCAAGTTTAATATCTTAAAACAATGACAGTATATAATTTCTTCTGATTTTGTGGTTTGCCTGGGCAATTCTGCTGGTCTCAGTTGGACTTTTCAAGCAGCTGCATTCAGCTGGCACATGGACTGGGCTGGAAAATCCATGAAAGCCGTTCTCCCATGTCTGGATTTTTGGTTCTCCTCCAGTAAGCTCTCTCTTCATATGATGTCTCATATTCCAGGGCCTCTCCATATGGCCTTTCTCTTCAGCAGATAGCCTGGACTTCCTTACAGCATGAGAGCTGACTTTTAAGAATGAAACTTTTCCAAGAGGGAGAAAGCATACGCTCCCAGACTTAAAGGCTAAGTCCGGAACTGGCACTCTATCACTTTGATGGTATTTTGTGTTTAAAGCTGGACACAAAGCAAGCCCAGGGAGAGGGAAAGTTGACTCCACTTCTTCATGGGAGGAATGGCATGTACATACAGGGAGTCGGGGCTGGAGGAATTAGTGTCTGCCATTTTTGGAGACTACCTAGCACAAAGAGCTTTGTGGTAATATAGTATTACTTGATTTTTAAAAACTTGTTAATGAAAATGAAATTACTTAGTATTACCCACTGTTTGTTCAAATAACACTAGTTCTGTTAACTCTATTCTGTATATTTAGAGTGACATCTTTGGGTTTTAGTTGAATTAATAAATATACTTGGTTATTTTCCCTATCTCTTGCTACTTTTCTTTGAATTAGAGATGCTACTGAATGATTAAGATAGTGTAACTTGACATTTGGAAAAATTACCAAGATTATAGATAGCAAATATTATTGAAAAGGAGTGAAGGCATTCATTTCTAAAATTTTTAGAATTTTTACATGTATCTACAGAGTTATTCACCAGTGAACCATCTGGTCCTAGTTTTCTTGTTGAAAGGTTTTTTACCACAAATTCAATTTCCTTGATAGATATAGGATGTTCAAGTTACGTATTTCTTCTTGAGTAACCTTTGAATTTGAACCTTTCAAGGAATTTGTTCACTTCATATAAGTTGTTGATTTTATGAACATAAAGTTGTTTATAATACTCCCTTGGGATCTTTTCAGTATCTGTAGAAACTGTAATGATGTTACCCTCTCATTCCTGATATTGGTTATTTGCATCCTCTTGCTTTCTTTTCCTGAATAATCTGGCTAGAGATGTGTCAATTTTATTGATTTTCTCAAAGAACAAGCTTTTGGTTACATCAGTTTTTCATTCTTCTTATTTTTTTTTTCATTTTTTTAAATTGGAGTATAGTTGATTTACAATGTTGTGTTAGTTTCTGCTGTAAAGCAGAGTCAGTTATGCATATACATATATCCACTCTTTTTTAGATTCTGTTCCCACATAGGTCATTATAAAGTACTGAATAGAGTTCCCTGTGCTCTTCTTCAGGTTCTTATTATTTATCTGTTCTATATATGGTATGTATATGTCAAATTTGAATCTCCCAATTTATCCCTTTCCCTCCCTTCCCCCCGATAACCACAAGTTAATTTTTGACATCTGTGACTCAACTTCTATTTTGTAAATGGGTTCATTTGTACCATTTCTTTAGATTCCACATATAAATGATATCATATGGTATTGTTTTCTCTGACTTACTTCACTCAGTATGACAAACTCTAGATCCAACCATGTCTCTGAAAGTGGCATTATTTCATTCTTTCTTATGGCTGAGTAATATTCCATTGTATATATGAACCACCTCTTCCTTATCCATTCCTCCATTTATGGATATTTAGGTTGCTTCCATGTCCTGGCTGTTGTAAATAGTAATGCAGTGAACACTGGGGTGCCTGTATCTTTTCGAATTATGGTTTTCTCTGGGTATATGCCCAGGAATGGGATTGCTGGATCCTATGGTAGCTTTATTTTTAGTTTTTTAAGGAATCTTCGTACTGTTCTCCATAGTGGCTGTACCAGTTTACATTCCCACCAACAGTGCAAGAGGGTTCCATTTTCTCCACACCCTCTCCAGCATTTATTCTTTCTAAGTTTTTTAATGATGGCCATTCTGACCCGTGTGAGGTGGTACCTCATTGTACTTTTGGTTTGCATTTCTCTAATAATAAGTGATGTTGAGCAACTTTTCATGTGTCTCTTGGTCATTTGTATGTCTTCTTTGGAGAAATATCTGTTTAGATCTTTGGCCCATTTTTTAAATGGGTTTGTTTTTTTGATACTGAGCTGTATGAGCTCTTTGTATACTTTGGAGATTAATCCCTTGTCCGTTGCTTCGTTTGTAGATATTTTCTTCCATTCTATGGGTTTTCTTTTCGTTTTGTTTATGGTTTCCTTTGCTGTGAAAAAGCTCTTATGTTTAATTAGATCACATTTATTTTTGTTTTTATTTTCATAACTTTCAGAGGTGGATCAAAAAAGCCGTTGCTGCCATTTATGTCAGAGAGTGTTCTGCCCATGTTTTTCTCTAAGAGTTTTATAGTATCTGGTGTTACATTTAGGTCTTTAATGCATTTGGATTTATTTTTGTGTATGGTGTTAGAGAATGTTCTAATTTCATTCTTTTACATCTAGTTTTCCAGTTTTCCCAGTGCCTCTTATTGAGAATTCCTCCATTGTGTATTCTTGCCTCCTTTGTCATAGATTAGGTGAATATAGGTGTGTGGTTTATCTCTGTACTTTCTATCCTGTTCCATTGATCTATATTTCTGTGTTTTTGTGACAGTACCATACTGCTTTGATGACTGTAGCTTTGTAGTACAGTCTGAAGTCAGATAGCCTGATTCTCCCAGCACCGTTTTTCTTTCTTGGGATTGTTTTGGCTATACATGGTCTTTTCTGTTTCTATACAAATTTTAAAATTTTTTGTTCTAATTCTTTGAAAAATGCCATTGATAATTTGATAGGAATTACATTGAATCTGTAGATTGCCTTGGACAGTATAGTCATTTTGACCATATTGATTCTTCCACTGCAAGAACACGGTCTCTTTTTCCAATGGTTTGCAGTGTCTTCAGTTTCTTTCATCAGCGTCTTAGAGTTTTCAGACTTCATGTCTTTTGTCTCCTTAGGTAGGTTTATTCCTAGATATTTTATTCTTTTTTGATGCAATGGTAAATGGGATTGTTTTGTTAAAATCTCTTTCTGATCTTTGTCTTTAGTATATAGAAATGCAACAGATTTCTATGTATGAGTTTTGTGACCTGCAACTTTACCAAATTCATTGATTAGTTCTATTAATTTTCTGGTAGCATCTTTAGGATTTTTGATGTATCATGCAAACAGTGACAGTTTTATTTTTTTAACATCTTTATTGGAGTATAATTGCTTTACAATGGTGTGTTAGTTTATGCTTTATAACAAAGTGAATCAGTAATGCATATACATATGTTCCCATATCTCTTCCCTCGTGCATCTCCCTCCTTCCCACGCTCCCTATCCCACCCCTCTAGGTGGTCACAAAGCACCGAGCTGATCTCCCTGTGCTATGCGGCTTCTTCCCACTAGCTATCTATTTTACGTTTGGTAGTGTATATATGTCCATGCCACTCTCTCGCTTTGTCACAGCTTACCCTTCCCCTGCCCCATATCCTCAAGTCCATTCTCTGTTAGGTCTGTGTCTTTATTCCTGTCTTACCCCTAGGTTCTTCATGACATTTTTTTCTTTTGCAGATTCCATATATATGTGTTAGCATACGGTATTTGTCTTTCTCTTTCTGAGTTACTTCACTCTGTATGACAGACTCTAGGTCCATCCACCTCACAACAAATAACTCAGTTTCGTTTCGTTTTATGGCTGAGTAATATTCCATTTTATATATGTGCCACATCTTCTTATTCCATTCATCCGATGATGGACACTTAGGTTGCTTCCATGTCCTGGCTATTGTAAATAGAGCTGCAATGAACATATTGGTACATGACTCTTTTTGAATTATGGTTTGCTCAGGGTATATGCCCAGTAGTGGGATTGCTGGGTCATATGGTAGTTCTATTTTACTTGTTTAAGGAACCTCCATACTGTTCTCCATAGTGGCTGTACCAATTCACATTCCCACCAGCAGTGCAAGAGTGTTCCCTTTTCCCCACACCCTCTCCAGCATTTATTGTTTCTAGATATTTTGATGATGACCATTCTGACTGGTGTGAGATGATATCTCATTGTAGTTTTGATGTGCATTTCTCTAATGATTAATGATGTTGAGCATTCTTTCATGTGTTTGTTGCCAATCTGTATATCTGCTTTGGAGAAATGTCTATTTAGGTCATCTGCCCATTTTTGGATTCGGTTGTTTGTCTTTTTGGTATTCAGCTGCATGAGCTGCTTGTAAATTTTGGAGATTAATCCTTTGTCAGTTGCTTCATTTGCAAATATTTTCTCCCATTCTGAGAGTTGTCTTTTGATCTTGTTTATGGTTTCCTATCCTGTGCAAAAACTTTGAAGTTTCATTAGGTCCCATTTGTTTATTTTTGTTTTTATTTCCATTTCTCTAGGAGATGGGTCAAAAAGGATCTTGCTGTGATTTGTGTCATTTTTCTCTAAGAGTTTGAGAGCTTCTGGCGTTACATTTAGGTCTTTAATCCATTTTGAGCTTATTTTTGTGTATGGTGTTAGAGAGTGTTCTACTCTCATACTTTTACATGTACCTGTCCAGTCTTCCCAGCACCACTTATTGAAGAGGCTGTCCTTTCTCCACTGTACATTCCTGCCTCCTTCATCAAAGACAAGGTGACCATATGTGCATGGGTTTATCTCTGGGCTTTCTATCCTGTTACATTGATCTATCTTTCTGTTTTTGTGCCAGTACCATACTGTCTTGATTACTGTAGCTTTGTAGTATAGTCTGAAGTCAAGGGAGCCTGATTCCTCCAACTCCGTTTTTTGTTCTCAAGATTGGTTTGACTATTCGGGATCTTTTTTGTTTCCATACAAATTGTGAAGTTTTTTGTTGTAGTTCTGTGAAAAATGCCAATGGTAGTTTGATAGGGATTGAATTGAATCTGTAGATTGCTTTGATTAGTAGAGTCATTTTCAAAGTGTTGATTCTTCCAATCCAAGAACATGGTATATCTCTCTATCTGTTTGTATCATCTTTAATTTCTTTCATCAGTGTCTTATAGTTTTCTTCAAACAGGTGTTTTGTCTCCTTAGGTAGGTTTATTCCTAGGTATTTTATTCTTTTTGTTGCAATGGTAAATGGGAGTGTTTTCTTGATTTCACTTTCAGATTTTTCATCATTAGTGTATAGGAATGCCAGCGATTTCTGTGCATTAATTTTGTATCCTGCTACTTTACCAAATTCATTGATTAGCTCTAGTATTTTTCTGGTACCATCTTTAGCATTCTTTCTGTAGAGTATTATGTCATCTGCAAACAGTGACAGATTTACTTCTTTTCCGATTTGGATTCCTTTTATTTCCTAATTCTTCTCTGATTTCTGTGGCTAAAACTTCCAAACTATGTTGAATAAGAGTGGTGAGAGTCAGCAACCTTGTCTTGTTCCTGATCTTAGTGGAAATGGTTTCAGTTTTTCACCATTGAGGATGATGTTGGCTGTGCGTTTGTCATATATGGCCTTTATTATGTTGTGGAAAGTTCCCTCTATGCCTACTATCTGCAGGGTTTTTATCATAAATGGGTGTTGAATTTTCTCAAAAGCTTTATCTGCATCTGTTGAGATGATCATATGGTTTTTCTCCTTCTATTTGTTAATATGGTGTATCACGTTGATTGATTTTGCATATATTGAAGAATCCTTGCATTCCTGGAATAAACCCCACTTGATCATGGTGTATGATCCTTTTAGTGTGTTGTCGGATTCTGTTTGCTAGTATTTTGTTGAGGATTTTTGCATCTATGTTCATCAGTGATATTGGCCTGTAGTTTTCTTTCTTTGTGACATCTTGGTCTGCATTGGTATCAGAATGATGGTGGCCTCATAGAATGAGTTTGGGAGTGTTCCTCCCTCTGCTATATTTTGGAAGAGTTTGAGAAGGATAGGTGTTAGCTCTTCTCTAAATGTTTCATAGAATTTGCCTGTGAAGCTGTCTAGGCCTGGGCGTTTGTTTGTTGGAAAAATTTTAATCACAGTTTCAATTTCAGTGCTCGTGATTGGTCTGTTCGTATTTTCTATTTCTTCCTGATTCAGTCTTGGCAGGTTGTGCATTTCTAAGAATTTGTCCATTTCTTCCAGGTTGTCCATTTTATTGGCATAGAGTTGCTTGTAGTAATCTCTCATGATGTTTTGTATTTCTGCATTGTCAGTTGTTACTTCTCCTTTTTCATTTCTAATTCTATTGATTTGAGTCTTCTCCCTTTTTTCTTGAGGAGTCTGGCTTATGGTTTATCAATTTTGTTTATCTTCTCAAAGAACCAGCTTTTAGTTTTGTTAATCTTTGCTCTTGTTTCCTTCATTTCTTTTTAATTTATTTCTGATCTGATCTTTATGATTTCTTTCATTTTGCTAACTTTGGGGTTTTTTTCTTCTTCTTTCTCTAAATGCTTTAGGTGCAAGGTTAGGTAGTTTATCCGAGATGTTTCCTTTTTCTTAAGGTAGGATTGTATTGCTATAAACTTCCCTCTTAGAACTGCCTTTGCTGCATCCCATAGGTTTTGGGTCATCGTGTCTCCATTGTCATTTGTTTCTAGGTATTTTTTGATTTTCTCTTTGATTTCTTCAGTGATCACTTCGTTATTAAGTAGTGTATTGTTTTGCCTCCA
This sequence comes from Monodon monoceros, assembly GCF_005190385.1. Taxonomy (NCBI): domain Eukaryota; kingdom Metazoa; phylum Chordata; class Mammalia; order Artiodactyla; family Monodontidae; genus Monodon; species Monodon monoceros. The sequence goes on from NW_021703774.1 coordinate 27,248,674, forward strand.
TGTGTTTGTATTTTTTACAGATCTTTTCCTGTAATTGATATCTAGTTTCATAGCATTGTGGTCGGAAAAGATACTTGATACAATTTCAATTTTCTTAAATTTACCAAGGCTTGATTTGTGACCCAAGATATGATCTATCCTGGAGAATGTTCCATGAGCACTTGAGAAAAATGTGTATTCTGTTGTTTTTGGATGGAATGTCCTATAAATATCAATTAAGTTGATCTTTTTTAATGTATCATTTAAAACTTGTGTTTTCTTATTTATTTTCATTTTGGATGATCTGTCCATTGGTGAAAGTGGGGTGTTAAAGTCCCCTACTATTAATGTGTTACTGTCAATTTCCCCTTTTATGGCTGTTATTATTTGCCTTATATATTGAGGTGCTCTATGTTGGGTGTTTTCCCTTGCTGCTTTTAATATGTTTTCTTTGTATTTAATTTTTGACAGTTTGATTAATATGTGTCTTGGCATGTTTCTCCTTGGATTTTTCCTGTATGTGACTCTCTGTGCTTCCTGGACTTGATTAACTATTTCCTTTCACATATTAGGGAAGTTTTCAACTATAATCTCTTCAAATATTTTCTCAAGTCCCTTTCTTTTTCTCTTCTTCTTCTGGAACCCCTATAATTCGAATGTTGGTGCGTTTAGTGTTGTCCCAGAGGTCTCTTAGACCGTCCTCAGTTCTTTTCATTCCTTTTTCTTTATTCTGCTGTGCAGTAGTTATTTCCACTATTTTATCTCCCAGGTCACTTATCCGTTCTTCTGCCTCAGTTATTCTGCTATTGATCCCTTCTAGAGTATTTTTAATTTCAGTTATTGTGTTGTTCATCGTTGTTTGTTTCCTCTTTAGTTCTTCTAGGTCCTTGTTAAATGTTTCTTGCATTTTGTCTATTCTATTTTCAAGATTTTGGATCATCTTTACTATCATTATTCTGAATTCTTTTCCAGGTAGACTGCCTATTTCCTCTTCATTTGTTAGCTCTGGTGGGTTTTTATCTTGCTCCTTCATCTGCTGTGTGTTTTTCTGTCTTCTCATTTTGCTTATCATACTGTGTTTGGGGTCTCCTTTTTGCAGGCTGCAGGTTTTTAGTTCCCGTCTTTTTTAGTGTCTGCCCCCAGTGGCTAAGGTTGGTTCAGTGGGTTGTGTAGGCTTCCTGGTGGAGGGGACTAGTGCCTGTGTTCTGGTGTATGAGGCTGGATCTTGTCTTTCTGGTGGGCAGGTCCACGTCTTCTGGTGTGTTTTGGGGGTGTCTGTGGCCTTATTATGATTTTAGGCAGCCTCTCTACTAATGGGTGGTGTTGTGTTCCTGTCCTGCTAGTTGTTTGGCATAGGGTGTCCAGCACTGTAGCTTGCTGGTCATTGAGTGAAGCTGGGTGCTGGTGTTGAGATGGAGATCTCTGGGAGATTTTTGCCGTTTGATATTACATGGAGCTGGGAGGTCTCTTGTGGACCAGTGTCCTGAAGTTGGCTCTCCCACGTCAGAGGCACAGCATAGACTCCTGGCTGCAGCACCAAGAGCCTTTCATCCACGTGGCTCAGACCGGTAGTTTTGGAGGGTCTCCTGCAGAGGTGGGGGCCAGTTGTGTCTTATCGTGAGGACAAGGACCAGTAAAGCCTTCTAGTGTTGGAAGGTCTCCTTCACAGGTGGAGGGTGGTTGTGTCTCACCGTGAGGACAAGGGCACTCGCAGCAGAAGTTCTCAACAGTGACAGTTTTACTTCTTCTTTTCCAATTTGGATTCCTTTTATTTCTTTTTCTTCTCTGATTTCCCTGGCTAGGACTTCCAAACCTATGTTGAATAAAAGTGGCAAGAGTGCACATCCTTGTCTTTTTTCTGATCTTAGAGGAAATGTGTTCAGTTTTTCACCATTGAGTATGATGTTTGCTGTGCAGTTGTCGTATATGGCGTTTATTATGTTGAGGTATGTTTCCTCTGTGCCCATTAACTGGAGAGTTTTTATCATAAATGGGTGTTGAATTTTGTTAAAAGCCTTTTCTGAACTATTGATATGATTATATGGTTTTTATTCTTCATTTTCTTAATGTTCTGTATCACATTGATTGATTTCCACATGTTGAAGAATCCTTGCATCCCTGGGATAAATCCCACTTGATCATGGTGTATGATCCTTTTTATTTTTTAACGAATTTTTTAAATTGGAATATAATTGCTTTACAATGTTGTATTAGTTTCTACTGTACAATGAAGTGAAACAGCTATATGTATCCCCTCCCTCCCTCATCACCTGCATCGTGCCCATCTAGGTCATCACAGACCACCGAGCTGAACTCCATGTGCTCCACAGTGTGTTCCCACTAGGTCTGTATTTTACAGGTGGTAGTGTATTTATGTCACGCCTAATCTTCCAATTCATCCAACCCTCCCCTTCCCCCACTGTGTCCACAGGTGCATTCTCTACATCTGCGTCTCTATTCCTGCCTTGCAAATAGGTTCATGTGTACCATTTTTCTAGATTCCACATATATGTGTTAATATACAATATTTGTTTTTCTCTGACTTACTTCACTGTGTATGACAGATGGTAGGTCCATCCACATCACTACAAATGACCCAATTTTATTTCTTTTTCTGGCTGAGTAATATTCCATTATATATATGTACCACATCTTCTTTATGTTTTCATCTGTTGGTAGATATTTAGGTTGTTTCCATGTCCTGGTTATTGTAAGTAGTACGGCAGTGAACATTGGGGTACATGTGACATTTTTTTAATATTAATTTATTTTATTTATTTATTTTTAGCTGCATTGGGTCTTCGTTGCTGTGCACGGGCTTTCTCTAGTTGTGGTGAGCGGGGGCTGCTCTTTGTTGCGTAACACAGGCTTCTCATTGCGGTGTTTTCTTTTGTTGTGGAGCATGAGCTCTAGGTGCGCAGGCTTCAGTAGCTGCAGTGAACGGGCTTAGTGCTCCATGGCATGTGTTATCCTCCCAGACCAGGGATCGAACCTGTGTCCCCTGCATTGGCAGGTGGATTCTTAACCACTGTGCCACCAAGTAAGTCCCTGTGACTCTTTGAATTACGGTTTTCTCTAGGTATATGCCCAGTAGTGGGATTGCTGGGTCATATACTAGTTCTATTTTTAGTTTTTTAAGGAACTGCCATACCGTTCTCCACAGTGGCCATATCAATTTACATTCCCACCAACAGTGCAAGAGTGTTCCTTTTTCTCCACACCCTCTCCAGCATTTATTGTTTGTAGATTTTTTGATGATGGCCATTCTGAACCGGTGTGAGGTGATACCTCATTGTGATGTTGATTTGTATTTCTTTAATAATTAGTGCTGTTGAACATCTTTTCATGTGCCTCTTGGCCATCTGTGTGTCCTCTTTGGTGAAATGTCTATTGAGCTGCATGAGCTGTTTGTATATTTTGGAGATTAATCCCTTGTCTGTTGCTTCTTTTGCAAATATTTTCTCACAATCTGAGGGTTGTCTTTTTGTCTTGTTTATTGTTTCCTTTGCTGTGCAAAAGCTTTTTATGTTTAATTAGGTCACATTTGCTTATTTTTGTTTTTTTTCATTACTCTAGGAGATGGGTCATAAAAGATGTTGCTGTGATTTATGTCAGAAAGTGTTCTGCCTATGTTTTCCTCCAAAACTTTTATAGTGTCCAGTCTTACATTTAGGTCTTTAATCCATTTTGAGTTTATTTTTGTGCATGGTGTTAGGCAGTGTTCTGATTTCATTCTTTCATATGTAGTTGTCCACTTTTCCCAGCACCACTTACTGAAGAGGACTTTTTTCTCCATTTTATATTCTTGCCTCCTTTGTCATAGATTAGGTGACCATATGTGCGTGGGTTTACCTCTGGGCTTTCTATCCTGTTCCATTGATCTATATTTCTGTTTTTGTGCTAGTACCACACTGTCTTGTTTACTGTGGCTTTGTAGTGTAGTCTGAAGTCAGGGAGCCTGATTCCTTCAGCTCCGTGTTTCTTTCTCAAGATTGCTTTGGCTATTCAGGGTCTTTTGTGTTTCCATACGAATTGTAAAATATTTTGTTCTAATTCTGTGAAAAATGCCCTTGGTATTTTGATGGAGATTACACTGAACCTGTAGATTACTTTTGGTAGTATAGTCCTTTTCATAATATTGATTCTTCCAATCTAGCAGCATGGTTTATCTCTCCATTTGTTTTTGCCATCTTTGATTTGTTTCATAAGTGTTTTATAGTTTTCGGAGTACAGGTCTTTTGCCTCCTTAGGTATTTTATTCTTTTTGTTGCAATGGTAAATGTGATTGTTTCCTTAATTTGTTTTTCTGATCTTTTGTTCATAGTGCATACGAATACAAGAGATTTCTGTGCATTACTTTTGTATCCTGCAACTTTACCCAATTCACTGATTAGCTCTGCTATTTTTCTGGTGGCATCTTTAGGATTTTCTATGTAAAGGATTGTGTCATCTGCAAACAGTGACAGTTTTACTTCTTTTCCGATTTGTATTCCCTTTATTTCTTTTTCTTCCGATTGCTATGTCTAGGACTTTGAATACTGTGTTGAATAATAGTGGTGAGAGTGGACATCCTTGTTTTGTTCGTGACCTTAGAGGATATGCTTTCAGTTTTTCACCATTGAGAATGATGTTTGCTGTGTATTTGTTATATATGGCCTTTATTATGTTAAGGTAGGTTCCTTGTATGCTCATTTTCTGGAGAATTTTTATCATAAATGGGTGTTGAAATTTCTCAAAAGCTTGTTCTGCATCTATTGATGATTATATGGTTTTTCTTTAGTTAATATGGTGTATCACATTGATTGATTTGCGTATATTGAAGAATTGTTGCATCCCTGGGATAAAACCCTCTTGATCATGTTGCATGACCTTTTAATGTGTTGCTGGATTCTGTTTGCTAGTGTTTTGTTGAGGATTTTTGCTTCTATGTTCATCAGTGTTACTGGTCCATAATTTTCTTTTTTTGTGATATCTTTTTCTGGTTTTGGTATCAGGGTGATGGTGGATTTGTTAAACGAGTTTGGGAGTGTTCCTTCCTCTGCAACTTTTTGGAATAGTTTCAGAAGCCTAGTTGTTAGCTCTTCTTTCAGTGTTTCATGGAATTCACCTATGAAACCATCTGGTCCTGCAGTTTTGTTTGTTGGAAGATTTTTAATCACAGTTTCAATTTCATTACTTGTGATTGGTCTGTTTATATTTTCTATTTCTTCCTGGTTCAGTCTTGGAATGTTGTACCTTTCCAATAATTTGTCCATTTCTTCCAGGTTGTCCATTTTATTTGCATAGAATTGCTTGTAGTAGTCTCTTATGATCCTTTGTATATTTCTACAGTGTCAGTTGTAATTTCTTCTTTTTCATTTCTAATTTTATAGATTTGAGTCCTCTCACTTTTTTCTTGATGAGTCTGGCTAAAGGTTTATCAATTTTTTTTTATCTTCTCAAAGAACCAACTTTTGTTTTTATTGATCTTTGCTATCATTTTCTTCATTTCTATTTCATTTTTTTCTGCTCTGATCTGTATGATTTCTTTCCTTCTACTGACTTTGGGCTTTCCTTGTTCTTCTTTCTCTAGTTGCTTTAGGTGTAAGATTAGATTATTTATTTGAGATTTTTTTGTTTCCTGAGGTGAGTTTGAATTGCTATAAGCTTCCTTTTTAGATCTGCTTTTTCTCAGTTCTGTAGGTTTTGTGTCATCATGTTTTCATTGTCCTTTGTCTCTATGTATTTTTTTTATTTCCTCTTTGATTTCTTCAGTGATCTCTTGGTTTTTTAGCTTTGCAGTTCTTTGCCTCCATGTGTTTGTGTTTTTTAGTTTTTTTCCTCTACTTGATTTCTAATCTCATATCGTTGTGTTTAGAAAAGATGTCTGACACGATTTCAATTGGTAAAAATTTTCTAGTGCTTGATTTCTTACCCAAGGTGTGATCTATCCTGGAGAACCTTTCGTGTGCACTTGAGAAGAAAGTGTATTCTGCTTCTTTTGGGTGGAATGTACTATAAATATCAATTAAGTGTATCTGGTCTATGGTGAGATTTAAAGTTTGTTTTTCCTTATTTATTTTGTTGCTGGATGATGTGTCCTTTGGTGTTAGTGGGGTGTTAAAGTCTCTCAGTATAATTGTGTTACTGTCTTTTTCTCCTTTTTTCGCTGTTAGCATTTTCCTTATATATTGAGTTGCTCCCATGTTGAGTGCATAAATATTTATACTTTTTATGTTTTCTTCTTAGATTGATCCCTTGATTGCTATGTAGTGTCCTTCCTTATGTCTTGTAACAATCTTTATTTTAAAGTCTATTTTATCAGATATGAGTATTGCTTCTCCAGCTTTCTTTTGATTTCCTTTTGCATGGAATATCTTTTTCCATCTCCTCACTTTCAATCTGTATGTGTCCTTCAGTCTGAAGAGGGTCTCTTGTAGATAGCATATATGGGTCCTGTTTTTGTATCCATTCAGCCAGCCTGTGTCTTTTGCTTGGAGCATTTAATCTGTTTACATTCAAGGCAATTATCGATATGTATGTTCCTGTTACCATTTTCTTAATTGTTCGGGGTTTGTTTTAGTGGGTATTTTTCTTCTTTTGCATTTCCTGCCTAGAGAAGTTCCTTTAGCATTTGTCGTAAAGCTGGTTTGGTGGTGCTGAATTCTCTTACCTTTTGCTTGTCTGCAAACCTTTTGATTTCTCCATTGAATCTGAATGAGATCCTTGCTGGGTAGAGTAATCTTTCTTGTAGGTTTTTCCCTTTCATCACTTTAAATATATCCTGCCACTCCCTTCTGACTTGCAGTTTCTGCTGAAAAATCAGCTGATAACCTTATAGGGATTCCCTTCTATGTTATTTGTTGCTTTTTCCTTACTGTTTTTAATACTTTTTCTTTGAATTTAATTGTTGTTAGTTTGATTAATATGTGTCTTGCCGTGTTTCTCCTAGGATTTATTTAGTATGGGACTCTCTGCGCTTCCTGGTCTTGATTGACTAATTCCTTTCCCATGTTAGGGAAGTTTTCGACTCTAATTTCTTCAGATACTTTCTCAGAACCTTTCTCTTTCTGTTCTTCTTCTGGGACCCCTACAATTCGAATGTTGGTTAATTTAATGTTGTCCCAGATGCTCTGAGACTGTCCTCAGTTCTTTTCAGTCTCTTTTCTTTATTCTGCTCCTCAGAAGTTATTTCCACCATTCTGTCTGCCCGCTCATTTATCCCTTCTAATGCGTCAGTTATTCTGCTATTGATTCCTTTTAGTGTATTTTTCATTTCAGTTATTGTGTTGTTCACTGTTTGTTTTTTAGTTGTACCTGGTATTTGCTAACCATATCTTGTATTTCCTTGATCCGTGCCTCCATTGTATTGTTGATATTTTGGATCATCTTTATTATCATTACTCTGAATTCTTTTTCATATTGCTTGCCTATTTTCTCTTCATTTATTTGGTCTTGTAGGTTTTTACCTTTTCCTTCCTCTGTAACATATTTTTTTGTCGTCTTGTTTTTTTTGTTGGGTGGTGCTGTGTTCTTGTCTTACTGGCTTTTTGTCCCAAGGCACCCGGCACTGGAGTTTACAGGCATTTGTTTAGAGCTGGGTCTTGGTGTTGAGATGAGGATTTCTGGGAGACCTCACTCTGATTAATATTTCCTGTGGTCTGAGGTTCTCTGTTAGTCTGGTGGTTTGGGCTTGGCGCACACTCCACAGGAGCTCAGGCCCGATCCCCGGCCTGTGAACTAAAATCCCTCAAACCACATGGTGTGGCAAAAGAGAAGAAGAAGAAAAAAGGACCAAATAGAGTGACTGATGTAGAGAACAAACGTTATGGACACCGGGGGAAAAGCAGCTGGTGGGGGTTGGTGGTGGTGGGATGAATTGGAAGATTGGGATTGGCATATATACACTAATATGTATAAAATAGATAACTAATAAGAACCTGCTGTAGAAAGAAATAAATAAAATTCAAAAAAAGGAGCAGTACAAAAACAAACAATAAAAAATAAAATAAAATTAGAAAAAAATATATTAGGAAAAAGAAAAATATAAGTGAAACAACTAAAACAAGGTAAAACAGAACCACAACAGAAAAAAAAAGTGGGGAGCAGAAATCCAAAATGAGCAGAACAATAACAATGTATAAAGAATAAAATAAAATTAGAAAAATTTCAAAATTTATTTGAAAAAATAAAAATTAAAATGAAACAACAAAATAAAATGGAACCACAACCTTAAAAAGAAAAAAAATGCTGGAAAAGGCCTTGGCTGTGGGGGTGGGGCGGGTCTTAGTTGAGAGCGAGGTTTAGGCAGGGGGCGGGACCTAGGCTCAGGACCCATGCAACCTGAATATTCAGCACTGCTGGAGAGGGCCTCGGAGTGCAGAGTTCAGAGATAAGGCACTTGGTGGAGGTGCGGGGGCAAGGTTTAGGCCTAACTTGGTCGGAGGGGGTCTTGGAGTGTGAAGTGCAGAGGTAAGGTTCTGGGTGGGGGCGGGGCTTATACTCAGCATGGCTGGAGGGAACCACGGAGATCAGATGATTAGGACCTCAGCAGGCTTTCTGGGGCCCAAGTGGGCAGGGGAAACACTGGCTGCATTCCCTTCCAATCCTTTGTTCTCCCGACAGTCTTTCGCCATCCTTGTTGATCCCCTCACTGTGGGTGGGCTTCCCAAGAGTGGGAACCCCTTCCCTCCCCCAGCCGCCCCTCCAAGGCTCCAGTTCCATCCTGCCTCCACTTCTCCTCCCTCCTCCCTCCCCCCCACGTCTTACTCTGTTGCTGTGGTGTTCCTCCTGTCCCCTTAGGTTTCCATGGTCCCCCACATGGTAGGTGCCCTAGTTGTGAGGATATGCGAACTCCATGTCCTTGTAGTCTGCTATCTTTATGATCCTCTGAATGTGTTGTTGAATTTGATTTGCTAATATTTTGTTGAAGATTTTTGTGTCTATGTTCATCAGTGATATTGGCCTGTAATTTTCTTTTTTTGTGTTATCTTTGTCTGCTTTTGGTATCAGGGTGATGGTGGTGTTGTTGAGCAAGTTTGGGAGTGTTCTCTTCTCTTCAATTGTTTGGAATAGTTTCAGAAGGATAAGTGTTAACTCTTCTCTAAATATTTGATAGAATTCACCTGTGAAGCCTTCTGGTCCTGGACCTTTGTTTGTTGGAAGTTTTTTAATCACAGTTTCAATTTCAGTACTTGTGATTAGTCTGTTCATGTTTTCTATTTCTTTCTGTTTCAGTCTTAGGAGATTGTACCTTTCTAAGGATTTGTCTGTTGCTTCTAGGTTATCCATTTTATTGGCATAGAGTTGCTTGTAGTAGTCTCTTATGATCCTTTGTATTTCTGTGGTGTCATTTGTAACTTCTCCTTTTTCATTTCTAATTTTATTGATTTGAGTCCTCTCCCTCTTTTCCTTATGAGTCTGGCTAAAGGTTTATCAATTTTGTTAGTCTTCTCAAAGAACCAGCTTTTAGTTTCATTGATCTTTGCTTTTGTTTTCTTTGTCTCTATTTCATTTATTTCTGCTCTGATCTTCATGATTTCTTTCCTTCTACTAACTTTAGGTTTTGTTTGTCCTTTTTTGTTGAGTTGTGTTAGGTGTAAAGGTAGATTGTTTACTTGAGATTTCTCTTGTTTCCTGAGTTAAGATTGTATCGCTATAAAATTCCCTCTTAGAACTGCTTTTGCTGCACCCCATAGGTTTTGGATCATCATTCTTTCATTATCGTTTGTCTCTAGATATGTTTTTATTTCCTCTTTGATTTCTTCAGTGGTCCATTGGTTATTTAGTAATGTATTGTTTGGCCTCCATGTGTTTGTGGTTTTTACAGTTTTTTTCCTGTAATTGATATCTAATCCCGTAGTGTTGTGGTCGCAAAAATGCTTGATATGATTTCAGTTTTCTTAAATTTACAGAGATCCACTGAAGTCAGGTCCCAGGATTGCAGTAATCATGTATCTGGACCCACTGTTGGTGCTATGGCGCATGCTCCATCCTTAGCCTGGCCCAACCTACATGTGTATGTGCCAACAGAATCTACAGCTGCCAAAGCTAAGCGTGTGTTTTCTGTGGAAGCACTGCTTGTTTGTTCAGATGTTCTGTAGGCTCTGAGTTTACAAGGCTAGTCTTGGAGATGTCATTTCACAGTTTGCACAGCTATGAGGAGAGATTTCAGCTTTTCTTCCTTAGTTGATGTCCCCTGGGGCTTACCTGTGGTTACAACCCCACGTCTGCATGTGGGTCTGCTTGTGAGGCTGCCCTGGAGCATATGAGTTTGCCCTGGCGAGGAGGGGGCTCGGAGGCTGTGTAGCAGCCAGAGTCACGGGACCCCTGGTGGCGATGGGTGCATGGGGAAACCAGTGGCCGCGGGCATGAAATAGTTGGCCCCGGCGGTGGCCCTTTGTAGTGCTCGACCATGGGTGCAAGAGAGCCTTCCCTGGCATTGATGAGGCACGTAGGGAAGCCAGAGGCTGTGAGAGAGCTGGCCCCCTTGGGGGCCCTTCTTAGTGCCCAGGGAGGCAAGGACCAGTGCATGGGGAGAAAGACTGCAATGGCAGCTCCTCCCCTTCTGTGTCACTTAACAATGGCCCTTTCCTGCTATGGCAGTCTGAGTTTCCTCCACAAGCATTCCCAGTTGTGGATTTCCTCACTCCCGTCTCATGCTGTCTCCTCACAGCCAACAGCAATCCTCTCCCTGGATTTGCTCCCCAAACCCCATATTCCAGCACCCAGCCCCTTTCCACACTGGGACACACGTCTCAGGCTGGGGCACACAGGGCTGTGGCACAGACCATCTGTGTAGGTCTCACTCTGTCCTGCCTGCCACAGACCGGGTGCTGCACTCTCTTCCAATAGTCCCCGAAACTCCCCTTCTGTGCCAACTGATCTCCCTGCCGGTGAGGGGCTTCCCAAGATGTGGCAACCTCTTCTCTTCTTTTTTGCTTCTTCTTTCTTTCATCCTCCCCAGTTACATAGGGATTTCTTGTCCTTTTAGGTGACCAAGGTCCTCTGCTAACTTTCAGCCTGAGCTCTGTGAGACTAGTTCCATTTGTAGATGTATTCTTGATGCATTTGTAGGGAGAGATGAACTCCACGTCCTCCTACTCCTCCGCCATCGTTACCTCGTCTCCTTTTATTTCTTCTTAAAATTTAATTGATTTCTTTTTTCTTTTCTTTCTTTTTTTTTTTTTTGGCCGCATTGTGCCATGCACACAGCATGTAGGAATCCACTTCCTTGACCAGGGATCAAACCCGTACCCCCTGCAATGGAAGCATGCATTCTTAACCACTGGACCACCGGGGAAGTCCCTAATTGATTTCTGCCCTGATCTTTATTATTTTTTTCTTCTAATTCTTTTGGGTTTAATTTGCTGTTTTTCTAGTTTCTTAAGGTAGAACCTGAGGTCATCGGTTTGAGACATTTCTGACATTTACTTCAAATGGGTGGTAAAGAGGAAAGAAATACTTCTAAAAAGGCACAAAAATCTTCAATAACTTCTGATTGTTGGTAGGATAAAACCCCAGATCCTTAAATTGTTATTTTTAAATCCCTCTAAACTGAATTTAAATTTAAGATGATAAACTGAGCATACCTCCTCTTTCATCTAAAAGCCTATTAAAATAATAGCAGAGGAATTTTTAAAAGGGACAAGTCCACAAAAATGAAAAGCTGTATGAGGGAAGGACACTAGTGGAGAAACATTATCAAAATTTTGGAAGTTTGTGGATAAATAGAGTAGGAAAAGCATTCATAGAGGGGGCTATGGGGAGCAATAGTAATTCTGCTTGGCAAAATCCTGGTAATCACCTACTACTTAGAAATGGGAATGAGAAATGAAACTGAAAACAGGCAGATTAAAGACATTCTTAGAGTTCCATGACTCCTTCTTCTGCATTGGACCAGTTGCTTTCTCAGAAGATATATTGCTGTTGTTCTTCTGTTTCTTTGCACTGGGCTCCAGAATTGTTTTCAACATTTCTTATACATGTATCTTTCTCTTTCTTGGAGTCCATCCTTATTTTGATATAGTACATTCTCAAACACTCTCTTCAATCCTTTTCTCTTAGATATATTTGGAAATGTTTGTGGAGGACATTTTTGATTGTCACATTGTCTGGGAGTAGTGGCACTACTAAATCCTTAGAAACTTGAGTTCTTGGAAGTGAGTGAAAATGATTTTATTTTCCCTTTGCCCTTACTAATAATTTGAGTAGTTGTGAGATTCTACGTTTAAAATTATTGTCTCCACTATCTGAGAATTGCTTAAATTATTTCCAGCATCCATGATTGGTTATGAGAAAGCCAATGCCATTCTGATTCTTCATCATTTAAGTGTGCTTAGAAGTTGGTAAAATTTGATTTTGAGTAGATAATGCAAATATATACATATAAGTTTACAAATAAATTGCATCAAATGTTTCATATTATGTATTTTCATTTGTATTTTTCAGACAATGAATGATTTTGACTATTTGAAACTACTAGGTAAAGGCACTTTTGGGAAAGTTATTTTGGTTCGAGAGAAAGCAAGTGGAAAATACTATGCTATGAAGATTCTGAAGAAGGAAGTTATTATTGCCAAGGTAACTGGTTACTAGAGTTGATTATTAAATTTTTGTTTATGGTGTCCACAAGTGTGTGTGTTCACGCATGCACATGACTAAAGTGTAGAAATTCCATTAAATAACCAAAATGTTGATTGTAGGCTACAGCTACAATAATACCTGTATATTGATATTTATTTACAGTATTAAAAGTTTCAAAGTTTGTAATATCCTCTGACTATTAGAATCTGTTGTATTCCTTTGAGAGCGAAATATTTATTCTGTGTTTGTGTGTTTGGGATAATGTTTTCACTATATATTATTTGTGACCTATATCACTAATTTCAGTAGTGATACTTTTTGATATTTACCCCCAATATTCTGAGTTTTTTATTATTAAATAAAATGGTGAATAGAATAGATTATTAGCATAGATTTTATGTAATCATTGAATGGAAAAGCATTATTAATAACTTTAAAACACTACAATAATAAAACTAAAATGATCACTACGATACTTCTACTTAAAATCCATCACCACACGTAGTTACAAGCTTTATTTTTTGTGGTCAGACCTTTTAAGATTTATTCTTCTAGCAAGTTTCAAATATACATTATGGTATTATTAACTGTATTTATCATTCTGTACACTAAATCCCCACGAATTCTTTATTTTATAACTATAATTTGTATTTTAAAATATATATATTTATTTATTAAATTGAAGAATTAAAATATTATAAATTATGTTTGATTTACAATAGTGTGTTAGTTTCAAGTGTACAGCATAATGATTCAGTTATTTTTCCTGATTATATTCCATTATAGGTTATTACAAGATACTGAATATAATTCCGAGATATACAGTAAAACCTTGTTGCTTATCTATTTTATGTATAGTAGTTTGAATCTGTTAATCCCATACTCCTAATTAGTCCCTCCCCTGTGATAACCATAAGTTTGTCTTCTATGTCTGTGAGTCTGTTTCTGTTTTGTATATAGATTCATTTTTTTTTTTAGATTCCACATAAAAGTGATATCATATAGTATTTGTCTTTGACTTACTTAACTAAGTATAATAATCTCTAGCTCTATTCGTGTTGCTGTAAATGGCATTATGTCATTCTGTTTTATGGCTGAGTAATATTCCATTGTGTGTGTATGTGTGCGTATATATATATATATATATATATATATATACACACACATATACATACATACATTGTGTGTGTGTGTGTGTGTGTGTGTGTGTGTGTGTATGCCACATCTTCTTAAGCCAGCCATCTCCTGATGGGCACTTGGGTCATTTCCATGTCTTGCCTATTGTAAATAGTGCTGCTGTGAACATTGAGGTTCGTGTATCTTTTTGAATTAGAGTCTTTCTCTTTTCTGGATATATGCCCAGGAGTGGGATTGCTGGCTCATATGGTAGCTCTGGTTTTAGTTTTTTAAAGCATCTCCATACTGTTTTCCATAGTGGCTGCACCAATTTACATACCCACCAACAATGTAGGAGGGTTCCCTTTTTCCATACCCTCTCCAACATGTATTATTTGTGGACTTCATGATGATAGTCATTCTGACAGGTGTGAGGTGATACTTCATTGTGATTTTGATTTGCATTTCTCTAATAATTAGTTATGTTGTGCATCTTCTTTGGAGAAATGTCTACTTAGGTCTTCTGCCCATTTTTTAATTGGATTGTTTTCTTTGTTAATATTGAGTTCCATGATCTGCTTGTATATTTTAGATATTAACTCCTTGTTGGTAGCATCATTTGCAGATATTTTTCTCCCATTCGATAGGTTGTCTTTTTGTTTTGTTGATGGTTTCCTTTGATGTGCAAAAGCTTTTAAGTTTAATTCGGTCCCATTTTTTATTTTTGCTTTTATTTCTTTTGTTTTTGCATATTGACCTAAGAAAATATTGCTTCAATTTATGTCCTAGAATGTTTTGCCTATGTTCTCTTCTAGGATTTTTATGATGTCTTGTCTTATATTTAGGTGTTTAAATCATTTTGAGTTTATTCTTGTATATGGTGTGAGGGAGTGTTCTAATTTCACTGATTTACACACAGGTATCCAGCTTTCCCATCACTACTTGTTGAAGAAACTGTCTTTTCTCCATCTTATATACTTGCCTTCTCTGTCAAAGATTGACTGTAGGTGCATGGGTTTATTTATGGACTCTCTATTTCGTACCACTGAGCTATATATTTGTTTTTGTTCCAGTACCATGCTGTTTTAATTACTGTAGCTCTGTAATGTAGTCTAATGTCAGGGAGCATGATATTTCCAGCTCTGTTCTTCTGTCTCAAGATTGCTTTTGCAATTTGGGGTCTTTTGTTGTTCCATATAAATTTTAGGAATATTTGTTCTAGCTCTGTGACTAATGTCATAGGTATTTGGATAGGAATTGCATTAAATCTGTAGATTTAATGGGTAGTATGGCCATTTTAATTATATTAATTCTTCCAATCCATGGGCATTCCATTTCATCATTGAATGATCTTCAGTTTCCTTTATCAGTGTTTTATAGTTTTCAATGTATAGATCTTCATCTCCTTGGTTAAGTTTCTTCCTAGGTATTTTTTTTTTTTTTACACCATTTCAAATGGGATTGTTTTTTTTACTTCTTCTTGTTGATATATCATTATTAGTGTAAAGAAACCAATTTGTGTATATTGGTCTTTTATCCTGCTATCTTGCTGAATTCATTTATTAGTTCTAATAGTTTTTATGTGGCAATTTTAGGGTTCTCTATATTGAGTATCATGTCATCTGCAATTAATGACAGTTTTATCTCTTTCCTTCCAATTTGGATACCTTTTATTTCTTTTCCTATCTGATTGCTGTGGCTAAGACTGTCAATGCTATGTTGAATAGAAATGGTAAGAGTGGGAATCCTTGTCTTGTTCCTGAATTTAGCGGGAAGTCTTTCAGCTTTTAACTGTTCATTTTGTGTTGGCTGTTGTTTTGCTGTAAATGGCCTTTAATATGTTGAAACATGTTCCCCCTCCCTCTATACCTACTTTGGTGAACGTTTTTATCATAAATGAATGTTGTCAAATACTTTTTCTGCATCTATTGAGATGATCATGTGGTTTTTGCCTTTCCTTTTTTTTAATGTGGTATATCACATTGATTGATTTGTATATGTTGAACCATTCTTCTGGCCCTGGAATGAATCCGAGTTGATCATGGTGCATGGTCCTTTTTATGTCATGTTGGATTCAGTTTGCTAATATTTTGTTGAAGATTTTTGCATCTAAATTTATCAAAGATATTGGCTTATAATTTTCTTTTTTTTGTAATGTCTTTGTCTGGTTTTGGTATCCAGGTGATGGTGGCCTCATAGAATAAATTTGGAAGGGTTCCCTCCTCTTTCATTTTTTCAGAATAGTTTGAGAAGGATTGTTATGAGTTCTTCTTTGTTTGTTTGTTAGAATCCCCAGTGAAGCAGTTTGGTCCTGGATTTTTGTTTGACAGAATTTTAAAATGACACATTCTCTTTCACATCTAGTGATTGGTGTGTTCAAATTATCTGTTTCTTCTTGACTTAGTTTTGGCAGACTGTATGTTTTTAGAGATGTACATTTCTTCTAGGTTGTCCAGTGTTTTGGCATACAGCTCTTCATAGTATTCTCTGATTTTTTGTATTTCTGTGGTATTGGTTGTTGTTACATCTCTTTCATTTCTTATTTTCTTTATTTGGGTCCTCTCTCTTTTCTTCTTGATGTGCTTGGCTAGAGGTTTTTCGATTTTATCTTTTCAAAATAAACAGCTCTTGGTTTTATTGATCTTTTCTGGGTTTTTTTAATCTATTTTATTTATTCAATCTCTGATCTTATCATTTCTTGTCTTCTGCTGACTTTGGGTTTTGTTTGTTCTTCTTTTTCTAATTCTTTTAGGTGGTAGGTTAGGTTGTTTATTTGAGATTTTACTTGTTTCTTGAGGAAGGCCTGTATCCCTATGTACTTTTCTCTTAACACTGTTTTGCTGTATCCCATAGATTTTGTAAGATTGTGTTATCATTTTCGTTTGCCTCGAAGTATTTTCTGATTCCTTTTTTGATTTCATCGTTGACTCATTGATTTTTAAGTAGCATGTTGTTTAGTCTCCCCATGTTTGTTCTTTTCACATTTTTCTTTCTGTGGTTGATTTCTGTTTTCATTCAGAATTTTGTACCTTTTGACCACCATCACCCATTTTACCCACCTGCTGCTTCTTGCTGTTCTCTGTGAGTTCACGCCTTTCTTTCTCTTCTTTCTTTCTTTCTTTCTTTCTTTCTTTCTTTCTTTCTTTCTTTCTTTCTTTCTTTCTTTCTTTCTTTCTT